>NC_083098.1:142852357-143152357 GCF_949774975.1 Lagenorhynchus albirostris | reverse complement strand
GATCTTGTTAACAAAAGCAAATTACCAAACTCCCAGAAATCGGAATCAGACCCACAGAATTCAGACTTAGACGAAGTCTGTGCCCGCCACATTCATCCCGGTTCATTTCTGCAGGATTAAAGTAGATGCAGGCGCTCTGAGCGGCCAGCAGATCTGTGACCGTGGTCTCTAATTGCAGCCGCCTTTAAACCTTGAGCAGGTCAGTGGGGGCACAGTGACGTCAGGGATCATTTGTCTTTTATGCATTTCGCTGGTGTAATATGTAGTCCCTTGCTGAAAAGGGTCCTTGTCAGTGTCAGCTTCTTCCCAAATGCAATGGAACGAGGAACTGGTGATTCTTTACGTCTCTCTCTTTCGTCCCGCATAATGTGGGCCGAACGGACGAGCCCACCTCTGTTAAGGCGGCGATGGGGGGCATTCGACCCGGAAATGATTCTGGGCTTGCTTTATGCTGCGATAGAGCTCAGCTGCATGTGCAGATGCTCCTGAAATCTCGCCACACTATAATAACGTGTGGAAGAGCCAGAGAGCTGTTTTCCACTTGGCATTTTAAGTCCTACTTTCTCTGCTCACTCTTGAGAGAGCTAAGCACCTCCGCCGGGGTGGAGTAAAGAGATCTGAAGGAGTAATGGTGCTGTCTTGAGATGCAGGAGCCAGGGAGCGTGAAGAACTAGTTGCTCTGTGTCTGAACGTATCAGAAGTCCTCTGCTAAAGTGCAGAGGGTCAGGCGGTCAGCAGGGGTTGATAGGAAAACACACACGCAGAGCAGGTGTCGAGCACAGCCCTGCCCTCAACGTTGCAGGTGTGCAGAAAGCACAGGGTTTCTACCCTCTTGACTTTATAGTCTGTTGCCTTTGCCTCCCCCGCTTTTTCCCTCCCTCCCCACCCCAGGCTGTTTGTAGACTTGAAGCGCCGAGGGATGGGGATGCTTCCAATAGAAAGGATGTGGGGAACCTCAGTCCAGCGGTGCCAGGAATTCCTCCCCTCTCCCTGCCCACTATCCAGGGTCGCCTCGCTGTACATCCATCCGTGGGAACTCCGTTTGGGGACACAGCAGAACCAGGCGGAATGAACCCATGTGTGAACGTGAGTCTGTATATCCCAGCTCCTTCCTCCCAGGGGGGAGGAGGGGCTCTCTGGACTCAGCTGCCCCCTCTCCTCAGCATCCTTTATCTCTCTCAAGGCTGCATTGCACAAGTACCTCCTCCTGTTCTGAAATCCATTTACCTCCATTTTCTCTTCCTGAGTCCCTCCCTCCCTCCAGTTTCCTTTCTTTTGTAATCATTATATAACTCAGGTAGACAAATAGCCCACATGTAAGCTATTATGTAAGTAAAGATGAGAGTCTACTGAAAAGGTCAGCGATTGTGGAGAAATTAATGGGCAAAGCTTCAAGGAGGAGGTGGACCTTGGGCTTCTTTTATTTTTTTTAATTTATTTATTTTGAAGGTGACCTTCATTTTATTATTTTTTTTTAATTTTAAGTTTTTAAAATGAAGTATAGTTGATTTACAGTGTTGTGTTAGGTGTACAGCAAAGTGACTCAGTTATACACACACACACACACACACACACACACCCACATATTCTGGGAGGGATGGAGTGTGTATATATATATATATATATATATATATATACATATATATATTCTGGGAGGGATGGCGTGTATATATCTATTACATACATACTCTGGGAGGGATGGGGTGTATATGCATATATATATACACATATATATTCTGGGAGGGATGGGGTGTATATATCTATTACATACATACTCTGGGAGGGATGGGGTGTATATGCATATATATATACACATATATATTCTGGGAGGGATGGGGTGTATATATCTATTACATACATACTCTGGGAGGGATGGGGTTGGCTGATGGAAGGAGGAAGAATATCCTGTGTTGACAAAGATGGTTATAGTACCAGAGGTCTGGTGTTGTATCTTGGCCTCCACATTCGTTTAGCTCTGTGGCGTTGGCAAAATCACTCCAGCTCTCTGAGACTCAGGCTTCTCTCCTGTAAGATGGGTATAATCATACCTGGCTTCCATTGTTGCGGGATAAGTGAACAAACACATAATTAAAACTCTATTACGAGCCAAGAAGGATGCAAACAGAATAATGGTGTCGGTGGTTTCCACAGAGTGGTCAGAGGAGGTTCCTAGGATGTGGGAATGTCATCACAGCTCCTGGCAGGGAGTAAAATGAGCTCTTGGTAGATGATTGTCTCTAAGGGACACTTGCACGAGGACGGGAGAATTAGGGAAGGGCTGTGGGAGAAGAGCACATCTGGTAGCAAGGGGGACTGTTGTAGCAGTGGACTCTCCTTTCCCATCACGCCCTGTTTCTTCTAGAAAAGGTTCTAGAACCTTCTTCTAGGTTCACGTATAGCTTCAGGTGGAGGAAGAGGAGGAATTTGTTGGTTCACCACGTGGCCTTGGCCGGAACACCCTCTCTACTCCATCAGCGTGCCGCCCACCATTGTGACGAGGTGGACAGAGTGCCCGTCAAGCATCTCGACCTTGGAAAGAACGCAGCCAGTGCGGTGGCAATATTAACAACATGGTTACTGGGCTTTGCATTCACGGAGTGTTTTCTCTCAAGTGCTCAGAGGAGAGGTGGTCCCAGGGTTTGTCATTATTGCCTCTTGGGAGAGAAAGAGGAACACCAAGGCACTGAAGGCATTTGCTAGAAATTTCATGGCTGGAATCAGCCAGGCCTTTCACGTGGGTTCTTGTCGCCAGTTCAGGACGTGAACCACTGGGCTGTTTGCTTTAGGTGGCTAATGCCACCTCCTTCTCCTCTGGCTGCTTCGTCCTCATCCTCTCCAGGCTCAGCCAGCCCACAGCCCGGAGGTCCTGTCTGGGCTTGTCAGCTCCCCACCAGGGTTAGACAGGGCTGCACTCTCTTCTTAGGATAGTCAGACGACTGGGAAGCGAGATGGAGAGATTTTCTTTTTTTGTTTTTTTTGCGCTACGCGGGCCTCTCACTGTTGTGGCCTCTCCCGTTGCGGAGCACAGGCTCCGGACGCGCAGGCTCAGCGGCCATGGCTCACGGGCCCAGCCGCTCCGCGGCATGTGGGATCTTCCCAGACCGGGGCACGAACCCGCGTCCCCTGCATTGGCAGGCGGACTCTCAACCACTGCGCCACCAGGGAAGCCCGAGAGATTTTCTTGACATGGTTAAGAAAGCCGCAGCTTCTTAACCATGAAATTAACACGAGGAGGTCAGAGGTCAGACACTTTAAGAGGCCAGTCTCTGGTTTAGCCCAGGCTAAAACCAAAGACAACTTATGGTTCAAAAGGTAGGGAAGATGTAGTTTTTGGAAGGTTTGGAGGAACCAGAGCGGGAAGGGGTGAGCATCCAGGATTTCCCACTGGATTTCTTTTCTTTAAAACCATGTTTAGAAATTGAAGTACAGTAAATTTACAATGTTGTGTCAGTTTCTGGTGTACAGCAAGGTGATTCAGTTATGCACACACACACACACACACGTATTCTTTTTCAGATTCTTTTCCATTATAGGCTATTACAAGATATCGAATATAGTTCCCTGTGCTATTCAGTCGGTCCTTGTTATTTATCCGTTTTAGGTATGGTAGCGTGCATCTGTTAATCCCAAACTCCTAATTTCTCCCTCCCCCCTACTTTCCCCTTTAGGAACCACAAGTTTGTTTTCCATGTGAGTCTCTTTCTGTTTTTCCACTGGATTTCCTGAGAGACCTTGTACGAGGTGGATGAGTTCCCTGGTCAGAAGCAGATGCGGCAAATGTCAAAAGACCAGTGCGGGGCACCTGGGGCCTCGGGAGCCTCAGGTGAAAGGTGGAAGGGCAGATCCAAGGGTCGCTCAGCGGGTGATTATTATTTTTGCATTCGGTTAAAAATCGACAAACTAATTGCTGAGCCCATCGTTGGAAAACCGGCAACTCATTAGAGATGATTGTAAGCAATTTCTCTGTATTATTCCTAATGAGATGGACACGGCCTCCTCTTCTGTACTTACTGCTTCCAGAGAAAGGAGGGTTTTCTCTCTCTCCCTCAGAGCTGGAGAGCGTCTGCTGCACCAGACCTACTCTGGGCTGAGCGCAGGATGCAGCTCTCTCCCTCCTTCCCCACCTGAGCCCCAAGACAGATGATTTGTTTGCTGGTTGCTTGAGTGAGTCTCTCACTGCCTCTTCATTTTCCACCTTCTCTCCCTTCCAAAAACACCCTTCTTACTCCTAGCCAGCTCTCAAGACACCATTAATCTAAAAACCAAGAAAACAAAACTGGATAGAAAAACAAAAGTCAAACTGTTTGGGAAGTGAAACTTTACTGAAAACCAAAGGTTGGAGGAGTTTAATGTTTCAGTGGGGCTTGGGAAGGACCAAAATAGTCTTTAAAAAACACTGAAGATTGTTTCCCACTTTCAAATATCAGAGTAAGTACTTGTGCCCCAGTGGAGTGTCCAGGATCTTGATTATAAAAGAAAGGTGGGACTTCCCCGGCGGTCCAGTGGTTAAGACTTCGCCTTCCAATGCAGGCGGTGCGGGTTCAATCCCTGGTCGGGGAGCTAAGATCCCACCTGCCACGTGGCCAAAAAACCGAAACCTAAAACAGAGGCAATATTGTAATAAATTCAATACAGACTTTAAAAATGGTCCACATCTGGTGGTGGTGTGATGAAGTGGGACATTGGGATTGACATAGATACACTAATATGTATAAAATGGATAGCTAATAAGAACCTGCTCTATAAAAAAATAAAATAAAATTCAAAAATTAAAAAAAATGATCCACATCACATCAAAAAAAAAAGAAATCTTTAGTAAAAAAAAAAAAGAGAGAGAGGTATCTGATAGCCCTTCACTCTGGGTTATTACCTCCCAGCCTTTTCTCCCTGAGCTAGCCTAGAAAGAGTCCATATTTACGAGTCCAGTTCAAAGACAGGGTTCCTCACGTCAAGTCAGACCCTGGTGTCCCCTCTTGGTGGGGGCGTGGCCGTCATCTTCCTCCTGTGGCAGGGGGTACGTGCTCTGTGATGTCTCTCCCGCGTGCTCGTCCCTTCCATGGTCTTCTATGACTGGGATGCATGTACCTCTTCCGTTTTTAGCAACAAAATGAGTTCTTGTTCATCTGGTAGATACAGGTCGGGAAGTCCATTTTAGTGGAGCTCTCTCCCTCATTTGAAAAAAAAAAAAAAACCTGTTTCTACAGATTCACAGGCAAAGAAAACCAACTTGTGGTTCCCAAAGGGAAAGGAGGGAGAGGGATAAATTAAGGGTTTGGGATTAACAGATACATGCTACTATATATAAAATAGATAATCAACAAGGACCTGCTGTATGGCAAAAGATGATACAGCAGGATAAAGCAACTATACTCAAAAAAAAAAATACACACACCAAAAAACAAGGACCTACTGTATAGAACAGGGAACCATATTCAACATCTTATAATAACTTGTAACGGCAAAGAATATAAAAAAGAATGTGTGTGTGTGTGTGTGTGTAACTGAATCACTTTGCTCTACACCTGAAACTAACACAACATTGTAAAGCAACTATGCTTCAATAAAACAAACCCCCCCACACACAAAGACCTATTTCTGGGTGAGTTGCCCACTCTTTGTTAATAATGAAGATCAGAAGAAATGATAAAATCACCGGAACAACTGCCGAGTCAGTTTCCATGAGCGGATTTCGTCATTCCAGTGCTGTCTCTGATGAACCCTTAATCATTTTTACTTTAAAAAGTCAAATGTTCAGTGGTAATTTGTTTTTTCGCTGGTAGTCGGCACCTATAGCTATAAAGTATGGGTCAGATTCTAATTATGCCCAGGAATATGACCGACTTTGAATGTCTGGCCACTGCTGTGGTGTCTTGTCAATTTTGGATACATAGAGAATGGTTGTCATCATTCCTTTCAGAAAGGGCTTGGAGACTCTGTTCTTATTGCCGCTGAAACAAATGACCACAAACTTAGCAGCTTAAAAAAATCACGAATTTAGGGCTTCCCTGGTGGCGCAGTGGTTGAGAGTCTGCCTGCCGATGCAGGGGACATGGGTTCGTGCCCCGGTCCGGGAAGATCCCACATGCCGCGGAGCGGCTGGGCCCGTGAGCCATGGCCGCTGAGCCTGCGCGTCCGGAGCCTGTGCTCTGCAACGGGAGAGGCCACAACAGTGAGAGGCCCGCATACTGCAAAAAAAAAAAAAAAAAAAAAAAAAAAATCACAAATTTATTATTCTGTAGCTCTGGAGGTCTGAAGTCCAAAATGGGTCTCACGGGACAAAAATCAAGTGTCAGCAGGGCTGTGTTCCTGGAAGCACCCAGATTCCTTAGATGGGGGCCCCCTTCCACCTTCAAAGCCAACAAGTACATCAGTCCTCCCTCTACTTCCACCACGGCAGCTCCTTCTTTGAACAACTCCCCTGCCTCCCTCTTAGAAGGACCCTTGTAATTACATCGAATGCACCAGATAATCCAGGATAATCTTCCCAACTCAAGGTCCTGGACTTAATCATATCTTCAAAGTCCCTTTGCCGTGTAAGATAACATATTCACAGATTCCAGGGTTTAGGATGTAGATAGTCTTGGCGGGCGGGGGAGGGGAGGCATTCTTTTGCCTCTCGAAGGAGCAAAAAGCAAAAGCAGACCAGAAAATCTGTTTTTACAAATAAGCAATATTAATACAATTTTGGATTGCTTTTTTTTTTTTAATCTTTGCTTGAAACAGTTGTGTTCAGTCTCATACAGGCTTGAAAATGGCAAAAACATTAATCTAATTTCTGTTCGACTGTGCTCTTCATGATTTATTTCATGTGTATGGAAGTATAGTAGTTTTGCAGGATGAAAAATTTACTTTCTAATCTTCTTTTAAAGGTCAGGTGGCAAAGGGAACTAGTTTTAAATGCAAGTTACCCACGTGGAGCAATTAAGGAGAGATATAAAGTGGTATGGATTTTAAGATGCGACATAGGCCGGATACACATGGAGAATTGACAAAGACGTTAGCTGACGTAGGAAAATTCAAATCCTACCTCTGGGAAAATACTTGGATTCATATATATTTATTGTAATTCATTTTAAAAAAGCCCTCTCTCTTCTAAACTGTTTTATCATTAAATTTGCAATTTGCTTCTCTTTGTAGCCAGACATAACCCCTAACAGCCAACCTCTGAGGTAAATTCTTGTCCTAGCCTCTCGTTGCTGTCACTGGGTAGCTGTGACTTAGAAACCACTTCAGCAGATGTATTGAAATTCTATATTAAGTTAAAGGGTGCTCTGCAGTATTTGATCTCTCTCCCAGAACAAGCAGACCTGACATGGCCCCAGTATCCCTCCTCAGAATAAACCAGAAGTTTCTCTTCTTTTTTCTTTTTTATCGAATGAAAGATTCTTTAAATTTTATAGTGTTTGACAATTTTCAAAAGTTTCACACACGTGATTTCATATAGTCCCATAATAACCCTTCTTTCCCCCCATCCCTATATTGCCCCTCCCCACTGGTAACCACTAGTTTGTTCTCTATATCTGAGTCTGCTTCCGTTTTGTTTTATTCACTAGTTTGTTGTATTTTTTAGACTCCACATCTAAATGATATCATACAGTATTTGTCTTTCTCTGTCTGACTTATTTCACTTGGCACAATGTCCTCCAAGTCCATCCATGTTGCTGCAAATTTCATTCCTTTTTATGGCCGAGTAGTATTCCATCGTCTTTATCTATTCCTCTGTTGATGGACACTTAGGTTGCTTCCATACCTTGGCAGTTGTGAATAGTACTGCTATGAACATTGGGGTGCATGTATCTTTTCGAATTAGAGTTTTCCTCTTTTCCAGATATATACCCAGGGGTGGAATTGCTGGATCATATGGTAACTCTATTTTTAGTTTTTTGTGAAACCTCCCTACCGTTTTCCACAGGGCTGCACCAATTTACATCCCTACCAACAGTGTATGATGGTTCCCTTTTCTCCACACCCTCCAAAAGGCTCTTTTTTAAAAAAATTTTTATTTAATTTATTTGTTTTGGCTGCATTGGGTCTTTGTTGCTGCACCTGGGATTTCTCTAGTTGCGGCGAGTGGGGGGCTACTCTTCATTGCGGTGCGCAGGTTTCTCATTGGGGTGGCTTCTCTTGTTGCGGATCACGGGCTCCAGGCACGCGGGCTTCAGTAGTTGCGGCATGTGGGCTCAGTAGTTGTGGCTTGTGGACTCTAGAGCGCAGGCTCAGTAGTTGTGGCGCACGGGCTTAGTTGCTCCGCGGCATGTGGGATCTTCCCGGACCAGGGCTGGAACCCGCGTCCCCTGCATTGGCAGGCGGATTCTTAACCACTGCGCCACCAGGGAAGCCCAAGGCTCTTTTCTTAATGTCATTCATGCTTTTAGAACTTCCCCTGCAGCTGTTGCTCTTGGACATCAGCTTGACCACTGTGGGTCTTTCTAGATTTCCCCATTAGGCTGCTCTCCCTGTGGTGTGAGTGTGAGGGAGATTCCTTTTCATGGTTGGCTTCTTTGGCCACCCCGGCCTGGTGGGGCTGAGGCGCTGCCCTCCCCACACACGGGCTGTGAAACCTGGGGGACCTGGCTCTTTCTGCTGGTGGCTGACAGCCGGCTGAGGGGGATGGCCCACAGAGCTGGTAGACCGTCTTTAAGCCTCACACAGGTTCCCTGAGGCAAAGACACAGCTCTTTTCCACCTCTCGCTGCCCCCTTCTGTGGTTCAGCAGGCAGCCAAGGGGAACATGAAATACAACCCATTGGTACTGGCGCCCGTCCAAGCACTACAGCCTGCAAGGAGATAGTCTGACTGGGCTGGCATCCCAGCCCGGGCTTGGCAGGACCAGAGCACACTCGATTTTCACCAAGCCCTGGAACCGGACCCAGTGACAAGCAGCCACGAAATGTGGACAGAGAGAGGCCGAGAACTGTGGCTCAGGGGGAAGGGAGGGAAGCAGGAGGTGGCACCAGGGCCAGCCATGCAGTTCAGAAGGGGTGAAAAATAGGGAGTGCTAGCTACTTGGAGATATATATATATTTTGTTTCCTTTTCTTTTTTGTTTGGTTCTGTCAGGTGTTTCTCTATGAGGGCAGAGAGCTGTGTGGTACTCAAGGCTGTCTTATCTTCTGATGTAGTGACTGTTTCTGCCTAATGAATCATTTCATGTGACTTCCTGATGGGGCTTTTAGAAAGAATGGCTTTAGGGTAAGAAGTACAGTTAGAAATGATTACCAGCAACGACCAAATGGTATTTGTGATTTGGGTTGGCTGTTGTCATTGTCTACTGGTTGGAGGGTGCCTTGCATGGCCAAGTGATACCCTTTAATGTTGTAGAAAATCAAGGAAATGTGTTCATTGATAGGTATCATTTTATTTATTTTTTTGGTTATTCTGTAGTTTTATAATGTTTAAGAATTCCTGAATAGGAAAATTTTCTTAATGGAAATTTAAAAAATTTTATTAAAATTTTACTCATTGGTTCTCAAAGTTTAGTATGCACATTTTACCAAGAAGCTTCTAGATCCTATACCCAGAGTTTCAGACTTAATAGAGCTTGAATGGGCCCCCCAGTTTGCATTTTTATCAATCTCCCAGATTATTTTGATGCAGGTGGTTGGAGTCATGGTTTGAGGAAAAAGGAGATCATATAATACTTGACCTTGGATAATCGTGGAGGGAGGAGTTCTCCACTCAACCCCTCCTCACATGTTTTCATATGACATAATTTTCTCTAAGATAGCAGTTGTATTTTCATGCAGCACAGGAAGGCGGCTTCTGATAGTGTCGTGTGTCACCTGCATTGCTGTTTTCAGAGTTTCCGGTCTCAGGTTTACTCCCGCTGCAAAGATTGAAGGATGATCTGAAATCAGATACGTTTGTCTGGGAGCTGAATGTCTATCAGACTCAGGCATTGATTTCCTTGAGCTTGGGTTCTCAGTAAATGTCTTACCAGTGAGAATTCCAATCAGGATTCTAAAGGTTATATGAAATAGGCCTGATTTCTGAGCTTTTCTCTGGGGAGATCACTCAATTTATAAGCAGAAAGGGAGAGAAATTCTCTCCTCACCACTGCTTGTTTTGTAATCACCACACATTTCGTGTTTTAGAATAAAACGCTATGTTGATTACTGGTGTGAAGCAGGCTGAGCCAGAAAAAATCTCTGTGCAGAGGATCTTTAAGGATGAACTATTTGCACTTTGGAGGATGAAAAGATAGCAAAATGAAATCTAGGGAGGTTTGCCTCGGAGAGTCTCCATTTCTACAGGTGCTCTTGCGTTGTTCTATCACCAGGGGGCAGCATTGCACTTCGGTTGGAAAATGGTCTCTGTGGCCGGCAGCCCTTAAAACGAAAATACATCCAAGTGAGCAAAGCTAAAAACCAGAACATTAGAGAGAACCAGAAAACCAACAACACAGAACCCAAACGCTCTTTGTTATAATGCGCCATCTTTGCTCTTCTTGGTGTACAGAGTTTGATATTGTAGTATTAAGGCTCTCCAGGGCATACCTTATCGGTTCATTAATACATACTTAGGGGTGGTGGAAAATGCAGTAAGATTATTTTTCCTTTTCTCACTTTTTGTTTGGCTCTCCCGTCTTTTCTCACTGTCCTTGTCTCGTGGAAAGCAGCTACCCGCCTACGTACTTCCCGCCAGGAAGAGACAGACCTGGCAGCTGGCTGTGCCTTGGCATTGCTGGTCTTTTTGTGGAGCTGGTAGATGTGTATAGAGCTGACTGGGAAGCTCCGTCCTCTCTCCTTCTTGGTGTAAAGTCAGGCTCACAATTTGCATGATTCTGGCAAGTTCCTGGGGGTCACAGTTACTTTCATGCACCCACACAAGCACACCTTTATAGGAGTCAAGCCATCACTTTATAGGGAGTGATACAAAATAAATAGATGCTCAAATGTTGCATCTTTTAAATTGACTCATATTATTACTGGATAAAGCGTGGGTGGATTCAAAACAAATTTAACCATCGGCTTTAGGAATGTAAGTTCCACCAGTACGGGGATTGTGTCCCAAGTTCTTAGAATATGCCTGGCGTGGAAGGCACTCAATGAATTTGTTGAGTGAATGAATGAATTTAAACACATATGCCATGACGGCCCCTCCCCGCCTTCTGGCTTTGCTCTTGAGCAGTGATTCTCTCAGGGTACTGAGGCCAACCTCCGCACCTGCCTTGTCTTCCTTCCTTGTTCCAGCCTTTGTTTTGTTTCTGGGCTCATGGAATTCCAAGGGCTGAGGATTTCTTGAAGGAAAGTTCTGAAATTCATCCTCCAAGGATAACTATAAACCCCGAACATCTTTGTTTCTCTGAAATTTGCTTGTAATGTTACATACACTTACAGTGTGAATTCCACCGTTTTTGGAGGGGGATTGATAAAGACTAGGTTGGAAGGTGATTTTCTGTTTATGTCCTTCTCTAAGGAAGTCTATTTCACTTCTTCCTCCCTTTTCTTCTTTGCAAGAAACAGGCAGGTTGGGAAACTTGACTTTGAACAAGAGAAGAAGTGTGCACAGGACAGGGAATAGCAGGCACTGTGAAGATTAGTTACCCTCGTTGGAATCTAGCTTGACTGGGAAGGGTGAGACAGTTCAGTTATTTAATCACATCGGCGCTCTTGGCTTCCGAGGCCTTCAGTGCTGGGATAGCCCTCCCTTCCCACTTCATTTATATGAGGAGTGAATCCTCACCTCTCTGCTCCCAGTTGGACCCTCGGGCAGAAGAGAAGGAGCGATCCATTTTGGGAGGAGGTGTTCCCATCTCTGCATCCTCCCAGGGTGTGTCCCCGCAAATTCTCATTGCTTTCGTTGGAGCCTTTCAGGCTGTGCTCCGTGTAGTGGATGCTTCTTCCCTCTCGCACGTAGCTTTCTTTTGGCTTGAGAATGGTTACCCAGTGAGGTACAGGTCAGAGCACGCCACTGGATCAGAATACACCAGGGCAGCACCGTCCCATAGGACCTGCTGTGCTGATAAAGATATTCTGCATCTGCTCTGTCCAACATGGCAGGCATTGGCCCAGGGCGGCTATTTGCATTTGAAATGTGGCTGGTGCAATAAATTTAAAAACCCGAACAAAAAGTTCGTTCGGGTTTTTCCATACTATCTTACAGAAAAACGCGAACAAAATTTGTGGCCAACCCAGTAGTTCCCTGGGGCCAGTGAAAGATGGCGCCCGCAATGCCCGGGGGAGATATTGCCTTTCCATGAATGATTTTAGTTTTTATGATGGAGCGTGACTGTTTTGCGCTATGATACGGAAGGGATGGCGTGCACCCCAGTTCCTGTGTTACTGCTGTAGTTTTTTCACCACATCTCGCCGGGCCCTCTTGTTGCGTCTTGGCCCTGTCTCTCCTCATCGGCGGCCAAGGAGGGACAGGAGAATGGAGTTTTACATATTCTGCCATAGTTCCTTGTTTCCCCATGGGGTGAAAAACCTTCATCACCATGGAAACTGTGCTCTCTCAAAACAGAATGAGTTAGGCTGGCGTGTCTTCTCTAGACACTGGAGTCTTGCATCGCCATGGATTTCTGCCATGGTGACACCTCCTACTTAGCGACCCAACCTGGAAGTCAAATGCTCTGTTTAGTGTAGGGTTTCAAAGTTGTTCAGAGATTTAACGCATATCTAAGGCCCGTCGACAGCCTGTGTGTCAAGATGAGCTCTTTAAAAAGAGTGCCTTAGGATCCAAATGTCCATGGTCCCCACTAGACCCAACAAGAAAGGGATAGGACATAAAATATCCCGTAGGTAAGAATGGAAGAAAATGGCTGAGTCATCCAGGTTGAGGTGTGAAGTCACAATCAATGACGTCCGTCTTCCCCATCCTCCAGCATCCTACCCGACCCGTCAACTCGTTTTCCTGCTGCCTCCACCATGCTGACCCTCAGACCTGTGCACCTCACGCCCTACTCGCTACAATAATACAAACAGAGAAGAGAAAAAAAAAAGTCTGAAGAAAGTCTCCTGGTTCCCGTGGTTTACACTTGCTAGTTAATTGGAGCCCTAACGTGGGTCTCTCAGGCGACAGAAGCAGCTACCAGTCTGCCGTCGTACAAGCAAGCGCGTGCAGCCTAGTTGCTAACACCCCTGAAAAATGTCCCCAGGAATGCAGCTCACGGAGAGTGTTCTTTAAGCTCGATTTGTAAAAAGCCCATTTACTGCCTGACTTAGAGCTAAATCCCGTGGCAGAATGGAATTCGAGGCTCGCTGCCAGCGAACAGAAAACAGCTTGGGTACCAAACCGTGAGCCGGTGAGCGGCGGGGAAAGGAGGGATGTTAGAACAGAAGGCGCCCTGAAGTCAGAAAGGAAAGAAAAAAATCAAAACAGAGGGAACTGTCTGGAGGCCAAGTACGGAGAGGTTGTCCAGGAAAGTTGGGACGCAGAGAATGAAGGGTGAGAGAGGGAGAAGGAATGAGAAAGGAGACGTCACAGGAGAGAAAAGGAGGTAGAGGAAGGAAAAGAGACATCTGCATTGTTTTCTTGCTTTATATCCTTAAAGAGATGAGGCTGAATTATCAAGTCATTTCAGCAGACAACCAGACAGTAGCCAGTCCTCAGGCAAAACTGCTTCCCTGCCTAGGTCACGGGTACAGATAAACAAGGAAGCAAGCAAACCCCATCCTCATGTCCTTGTAATCTGTTCTTTCTGGACTGCATTTGCTTCTTTTTTAAATTGAAGTATAGTTAATTTACAATGTTGTGTTAGTTTCGCGTGTATAGCAAAGGGATTCAGTTATATGTATCCCTTTATATATATATATATATTCTTTTAATATATATATATTCTTTATATATATATGTATATATATATTGTTTTTCAGATTCTTATCCATTGTAGGTTATTACAAGATATTGAGTACAGTTCCCTGTGCTATACAGTAGGTCCTCATTGTTTATCTCTTTTATACATAGTAGTGTGTATATGTTAATTCCAACCTCCTAGTTTATCTCCCCCACCCCCCAAAATCCCCTACTTGGCAACCACAAGTCTGTTCTCTATGTCTGTGAGTCTGTTTCTGTTTCGTAAACAAGTTCATTTGTGTCATATTCGAGATTCCACATATAAGTGATAGCATATGGTATTTGTCTTTCTCTGTCTGACTTACATCACTTAGTATGATAATCTCCAGGTCCATCCATGTTGCTGCCAATGGCAGTGTTTCATTCTTTTTCATGGCTGAGTAATATTCCATTGTATATACGTACCACATCTTCTTTATCCATTCATCGGTTGATGGACTTTTAGGTTGCTTCCATCTGCTTTTAATAGGAGGATTTTTTCCAATATAGTTGATTTCAAATCTCTTGGTGAAGAATTTGGACCATGATGAGAAAGAGGGTTTCCCTTCAGCCAGCCTGCTTCTCTTAGCCTCCTGTTAAAATGCAGTCCTTCTGCATTTTCTCCATAAACGAAGACACCATGACTGACTGATATCCTAGTTTGTTGTTGCTATTGTTGCTGATTGTTCCAAGAAGACGCGAGAAACCAGCAGGTGCTCTGCCTATAAGGCGAGGTCAGCCTGGTTATGTCAGCACTCTCTGTGTTGTGCGTGCCTGAGACTGGAAGGACCCCAAGAGTTCTTTGAGTAGCCTTGTTGTGAAGCACAATTATTTATTGGCGAGGAGGGATTTATCCCATGATTTCAAGGATTGACGTGTTAAAATTTTCAACTGTGCCTGTCCTTGATCCCTCCTGGGCAAGAGACACGTTAGAGAGTCTGACACCCTCGTGGGAATTCAAACACATCAGACTCACTGACAGGCAATCATGATTCTAATGAGGGCAGAAGAATTTAACTCCATAAAAGAAACCTAGTAGAATTGACAGTACAAATGTAAACAGGTCCCCGATGAATTGTTTTGCTGGGCCTTCTTCCTCTGCTGCCGTATTTGCTGACAAGAGACCATCACCAAACGTGGAAGGCAGATGCCCAGGTTTATTCCAGCGGGACGGGATAGATGCGCACCTTTCACTTTAACCGGAGACGCGGTGTGACACACCCTATGCGTGGAAACCATGGACATGGTCCCTGGGAATGGTCCCATGGAAGTGGCATTTTTGTCTCTCTTTTTTTTTTGGAGGAGAGGTTTCGATCCTGTAATGACTGGAAGTGGATACTGTTGGGGCTTTGTGTGTGTGTGTGTGTGTCCTTTTCAAGAGATTCAGGCGGTAGAAGGAAGTCTTTAGTCAGAGGTTTGGTTTTCCCTTGAGACTCTTAACCAGTCATGCTGAATAATTGTGTGAGTGTCTGGGGTTTTCCTTCTGTTTTAACAGCTGGATTTGAAGGACTTTCCACTGGGCCAGTTTATGAGTTGTTGCCTCTTAGGGCAAATTTAAATTTCATCCAACAATACAGAACTTCATTTTTAGCAGTTATAATTGATAAGAATTAATCAGCATTCTTTCCAAGACACTCTGAGATCCGCTATGTTATTGTGACCACAAGTTCTTGTGAAAACAGTGGTCTTTTCTTCACTGTTGTTTTCTTCTAGTGCTTCAGAAAACAGATACTACAATGTTTGATCTCTTCTTTAAAAAAAGAGAATAATCTTAAACATCGGTCTTACAAAAAACCCTCTTTGGTTCATTAATGATATCAGGGATAAAAATACTCTCAGTATTTGAATGTTCTCCTTTTCCTATTTAAAAAAATTTTTAATTTTATATTGGAGTATAGTTGATTTACAATGTTGTGTTAGTTTCAGGTGTACAGCAAAGTGATTCAGTTAGACATATACATATTTCCATTCTTTTTCAGATTCTTTTCCCATGTAGGTTATTACAGAATATTGAGTAGAGTTCCCTGTGCTACACAATAGGTCCTTGTTGATTATCTATTTTATATACAGTAGTGTGTATATGTTAATCCCAAACTCCTAATTTATCCCTCCTGTCCTTCCCCTTGGGTAACCGTGAATTTGTTTTTGAAGTCTATGAGTCTGTTTTGTAAATAAGTTCATTTGTATCTCTTTTTAGATTTCACATATAAGCACTATCATGTGACATTTGTCTTTCTCTGTCTGACTTCACTCAGTATGATCATCTCTAGGTCTATCCTCATTTTCCTATTTTAAAACCTTTGCTCCAAAACTGCTCAAATTCTTACTCATCCTCAGCTTTTTTTGGATGGAGATTCATATAAAAGAAGCCAGAGGCCAGTGCCCCAGCGGGTGGCCCTTCCTCTGTGGGCTCTGCATCTCCAGTTGGAAGGAGTTTGTCTACAACCTTACTACGATGGGTCCAGAAAGCCGTATTCACACCAAGGGTCTTCTGTTGGTGGGATAAATAATATTTTACACACAAATGTCAAGATTAGTTTTCAACTTATGTGTATACCCTGGGGTTAAATAAAATGGAGATTCACATTTGTTTTTCAAGATTATAGATTTTCTTAATGGATAGCTAGTAAAAGCCCAGCTCCTATCATGGGGGGAGTTGGCATGGCAGGAGACCTTTCATAGTTTTCAATATTGGGAACCCCTGTCCTGAACTGAAGTTGGATGACCAAATAAGTGTTCTGAGTCTACACCCTGACTTATATCAGGAACGTGTTGGTTATTAGGATGTCTCTGCTTCCGTTTCTACACTTGGAAGGGAGATGGCTCGTTGGTCAGCTGCTTCCAAGCAGAGGTGGATGCTCTCACAATTCAGGGGGGCTGCAAGGGCCTCCTTAGTAAGCTCTCCATGCACCTGTGGGCATTTTGCTCTGTCCGCTGGGAGAGAAAAGCACGAAATACTCATTTCATTTTGTTTTTGTTTTTGTTTTTTTGCGGTACGCGGGCCTCTCACTGCTGTGGCCTCTCCCGTTGCGGAGCACAGGCTCCAGACACGCGGGCTCAGCAGCCATGGCTCACGGGCCCAGCCGCTCCGCGACACGTGGGATCTTCCCGGACCGGGGCACGAACCCGCGTCCCCTGCATCGGCTGGCGGACTCAACCACTGCGCCACCAGGGAAGCTCTCATTCCATTTTTGTAGTGACCGAGAACAGTGTTCCATTTCTGAGGGCTGCTTGCCTCATTTTTACTCATTAGTTCACTTCTGTTTGTTGGCTCATGACAGCTCAGCCTCCACAAACTGAAGTTCAGGACCTTATGAAAAGAACCCAGCGTTGCTTACCAAAGCCACTGAGAAGGAAGAAAGGAGGGGACTCATATTTCCCGAGCGCCTGCTACATGCTAGGTGTCAACCTTACCTTCTTAGATGTCATTATCACGGGGAAGGATGTGGGGCTTGGAGAGGGTCAGTGACATGCTGCTGGTGGCTTCAGAGGAGATGGCGAGTTCAGGAATCAATCCCGGGTCTAGAGATTTCTAAAACCTATGCTTTCCTTCCCTCCCTCCCTCCCTCCCTCCCTCCTCCCTCCCTTTCTTCCCTCCTATCTCTGTAATACTTCAGTACATACGAACCATTTTGGATTTGGGGATGAATTTATATTTGTCATGGATACATGAGGTTGATTTTCTACTCAAGACTTCACTCATATTCTCAAACAGGTGCCAATCTCTCATCTTGGAATTTTTTTTTTTTTGTAGCTAGGAAAATCCAAACATAGGATTTATATTTCCGGTTTGTAACATGGAAATCTACTGAGAAACAGTTCTAAATACATTAGAAAGTGAAGTTCTTTGTGTTCTTGGAAAAAGAGAGCTCACAGGAACAATAGGAAAAATTCCAAATATGAATTCTTTTAACCAACAACTAACCTTTTGCTGACAACATTCACCTGTGTTTCAATGTTATTGTCCCGAGAGATTAAAGTATTGGGATGCGGTTACCCTAAGGGTCTTTCCTGTGTCCCAGGATCTGTTACTCTGCCCCCGTCTGTGTTGAGAGGCAGTGAGTATAATATCTCAACATACTATCAAACCTTACTTGTCTGTCATTTCCCCTGTGTTCTGTCTCCTGTTTCATCGCTAATTCTGTCATTTTCCTATTTCTTGTCAAGACTTTGAGCCGTGGGCAGTAACGGACAGCTCACAACTCTGACCTTTTCTGCTTCTCACATTCTTTGGCAGAAGTACTTACAACAGTAAACAGCTGAGTGGAGGATTGCCCTTGGAGGGACAGCTCGGATGCCGGCCTCCTTTGCTGAGTTCGATTCCCAGGCAGCTCGGGTGTGTGGACGTGAGCGAGCCCCTGGCCGAGCCCTGGCCCGGACAACTCAGCCGGGTCCCAGCCGTCCTTCTGAGCACGCAGGGCGCCTGGGCCTCCTGTGTGGGCTGTTATTTCCTGCACTTTGGCCTTCTCAGCCATTTCGGAGAGGACAAAACTTCTGGGCTTCCCAGGACAAAATGCAATGACTTCCAAAGGGTTGCTCCCCAGCACTGAATTACTGACCCCAGGCTCTTGAAAGCTCTGGCCTGGAAGCTCTCCAGCCCAGCTCTCCTTCTCCAGAGTCTCCCCAAACATACCGCATTTCCCTCTCCTCAGGGCTGCTTTCTGTTTCTTTGTCCCCACGGCTTGCAGAGATGAGACCTCCAGCCTCTCGGCATCATTCTAGTGGCCCAGGAAAGTGCGAAGCAGGAACAAACTGTTGCTGCCTCTGAAAGGATGACCCGCTTTGTCCGCTCCAGCTGCGGAGGAGAGGCTGGTTGGTGGCTCGGGTGAGAGCCAGAGCCTGTTGGGATCCAGACGAGCTCTTAGATGTCGTGTACTAATTAGCTGATCACTTCCCCCATTTTTACCAAGGTTATTACCCTGGACTCGTCACTGCGGGGTCCTGTGCTCTGTGTTTTCGGCCTCTTCTCCAGCTCCTTGGGGCCTTTAAGAACAAAGTGACGAGAAGAAAGAGAAACATGGTGGGGCTGTCAGGAAGAGCACATGCTTGAGACTGTATTGAAGCAAAGCTTCCATTCCTTTATCGTCCACACCTCCGTGCGTCCATCCATCCACCCTGTTGTCAAATATGTTTTTAGGCATGTTCAAAGTGCCCAGAATCATGTGAAATGCTCAAAGCAGGAATGGAACGCAACTGTATAAAAGGTTTTCAGGCTTCCAGGGTCACTCTTCACTTTGTGAGCCAAAGTGACCCGAGCCTTTACTCTGTGAACTGCGGGAACCCAGTCACCCTTTCTAAGGACCGTGTGAAGATGCCCCTACGCCTGCTGCTGGTACCTGGCTCACCTCTTTCTCTGGGCTCTGCTCTGTCTTGGGCTCCCCTCATCACCTCCTCTCCTTTCCCTGCTACCCCTGAAACCCCAGTTGTCTGTGGTCTGGTTTGTCCCAAAGCATAAACACATTTTCTTCCTTCACTGCCCCCCAAGACTGCTATTGGGGGGTAGGGGTGAGTAGGTCACAGTGGTATCTTAGAAGTCATCGTGAGAGAATTATAACACAGAAAAGGAACACCTTAGTGAGATGTTGGCTATCACGGCTCCAACAGTAACCGATGTTCCTAGTGGGTCAGTTCCCACCCATCCAGGCTTTCCCTTTCCTTAGCCTCACGCTCCTCGTGAGGAAAGAGCAGGGAAAACTATCTTAGCAGCCAGGTAAAGTCTCCAGGGGCGCCCCAGGCCCCCCCAAAGGCTTGATTTTTAACACTGGTTTCTTATTGTCTTCATCTGTCTTTTCATACCTGCCGCTGGGCATTTTCTTTGCAAATTAAAAAGCACGCGACAGTGTTTTCCCCAATTAAAAAAACCAAGTTTTCCCGAAAGATAAATCGGTCGCACCACCTGGAATGCAGAGACAGCTATAGGCAGCTTTCACAGTTGCGTTTTGCTTCATAATTAAGATGACAGGGTCCCTGCTCACAGCCTGAGCATAGTAGGAAAGACAAAGGATGAACCAACTTCGCAGCAAACTGTGAGTGACGGGATAGAGGTGTGTGTGGGCTGCTGTAGGACCACACAGGAAGGAACGTTTAAGTTCCACCCACTGGTCCCTGGAAGGTTTTGTAGACTGACTTGAGTTAGGAATTTTCCAGGAAGATAATGGAGAAACAGCAGCTAGAACAGTGTGTGAAAATCACAGAGGCGTGCAGAAGCCCGGCAGCTTGATGGAAGCATGGCGTGGAAGGATGGGCAAGGACCTCCTAGCGTGCTCAGGAATTGACAGTTCTCCCTGGTGTAGCTGTGCCACTGTGAGCTCTGTGCTTTCAAGGCTGTGCTGTGGCAGTGCAGAGGATGGACTGGGGAGATGCCAGGTGGGGACACAGAGGGAGATGCTTCTAGTCATGGAGGCCTGAACTCCAGCAGGACATGGAGAAGTGGGCGTGGAGATCAGATACGTGACGAGCCAAGTGATTTCTCCCCAGCGTGCGACAGCTGGGGCTGCCCCGCTAGGGCGCTGTGCTCACCAGTATGCCTGAAGCTGGGCCTGATTCATCACAGAGACGTCAGCCAATAAATACGGGTTGAAAGAATGAATGGGGGAGTTGGACATCACGTCCAAAGATGTCCGCAGTGACTCGTTTCATGTCATACATCTAAACGTGGCTGACAAGTCTTCACTGTACTGACATGTACGATAAGAGTTTTCTAATAAATGGGGCACTTATTTTCTACCATCTGTGAAGGGTAACTTGAGGATGGTTCGATAAAGAGATCAGCTACAAAGATGTGGGTAGGGTACAGGGAGTCTGCACATGATGGTAAAGTGCCCAGGGACAGTTCTTATCCCTAGAGACCCCAAAGGTGAGGGGAGACGGTTCTCCTGCAGTCTGGAGGGGGAAAGTTCTGTAGGCTGGGCTGCCTCGACAGGCCCTGTAACCTCCAGTGGAGGTTTGCCGTCGGCTGGAAGAACCCAACGGAATGGATACCTTGCCATGGCTTTCCTCTCTCCCTCCATCTTTTAGCGGGCCTCCCCGTTGGCTAAATTCCACCAGAAGCTGAAGGTCAGGGGAGGCTGTGGCCCCTCCCAGGCAGAGGACAAGGGTATGCCAGCCACTTTCTGTGGTTCTGCCTTGTTCACTCAAGGTTGGAAGGCATGTGGAGGCAAATGGAAGTCCCCCTCCCTGGACTGTAGTCTGCCCTAATCTTCCGCTTCTGCTGCTGCCTCAAGGCTATTCAGGCTTCAAATTAGATTTGGGCAATTCTGTGTCCTGCTCTCCAGAGCTGCAGCCCTCCTCTCTGATCTCTGCAGAACCGACTGACAAGCCTGGCTCTGTAGCCAAGGGTGAATTCAGTTGCGCGCTTTATTCATACAGTAGCAGAGCAGAAGGACCTCCTTAGAACTTATTTACAGAACAGAAACAGACTCACAGACTTAGAGAATGAATTTATGGTTACCAAGGCGGGGAGGGGGAGGGATAGATTGGGAGTTTGGGATTAACATGTACACACTGCTATATTTTAAATAGATAACCAACAAGGAAATACTGTGTATGAAAAAAAATGATGTGAAATTTGATCAGAAAACGTAAAGTCTCAGACAGAAGTAAGGGCTTTATTTAAAAATTTATGCCATGATTGAATAGAAGCCCACGCTTTGGTCACCTTGAACGGGAAGGTTGCATGCCCATCGTGTTCAGGTTCTAGGTCGGGTGTTTTACAAGACTGAAGCGCTCAGGTAATTGAACTTGGGGGTCCACGTTAGTCATCACCAGTCAGTCATAGCTCTGTTAAAAAACAACCTTGATAAAACTTTCCATCTCTGGGTAGTAGCATACTTCTGTAAGACTAAAGAATTTTGCAAAGCTTTGAAAACTTAAACTAATGTAAACCCTCTTGTGGGAATTGTTGCCACAGCTGGCTAGAATGTGTCGATGATTAAATAACTCTTCACGAGGCAGCCAGACATAAAGCATCGTGCCCCATTGATGCCACAGAGAAATCTAAATAGACGGAATGCAGAAGCTTAGTAGGAATTTGACGAGGCTAATAGTATTTCATGGGTCTATAAACCTGTAACGTAGCCTCAGGATTTCCGCCCTTTGTTTCCCTTCTCAACTTGGTTTTCTCATGGACTTTGTGACGAGGAAAATAAGGTTGTCATGAGCCTTCCACCTTGGATGGTGGATTCATTGCAAGTAGCACCGGTTTTTACTACCAGCTACAAATAAGAGACAGTGGGGCACAATGATACCATTGGATTTTATGCAGTTGGACTGGGTGGCCACTGGATTTGTTGGAGGTCTTTGGGGCTCATGTGGCCCCTCTTCCGGGAGTTTTGTTTTTCCAAATGAAGCCAACCAAAGAGGTTTTCAACTTCGATCACTTTTCTTCAATGAAATCTTAACAACAGGGTTGGCTGGCAAACGTATCTCTTTGCCAGACTTCCCTAACACCCAGTTCCATGGCCCAAATGAAGATGACAGCCTACAGTGTTCAAAGAGATGGGAAGGATGCATCTCTGTAACAAGGTGTTATTGGAGGAAATGTACTGCCCAGATGCTAACATTAAATCATAACCTTTCTGACTTAGCTACAGACAAATTGAAATTGCATTGCCATCAGTCAGGAGCTCTTCTTTTTAAAATCTCAGTTTTCTAGAAATCCTTTCTTTAACTGTGACTTTGGTAACCCTAGTTATCTAGCCAGGCACACAAAAAAGTCATTTTTTGGAGACAATTTGCACTTTGTTAACTCTTGCTCTTACCTGCTATGACATGTACACTAGCTCCTTGCCAAATCACCCCACCTCCCCCCCCATATTTCTGGAAGTTTCTATGATGTGACTTATGTGTGCTCATGAACCAGAGTGGCGAGGTGTCTGGTAGGAACTGCACTACCTGCTCCCGTTTTGCTGGGTATTACTGCAGCCAGCAGGTGCTACTGCTGGGGAATGGCTTGTCAGCAAAGCTTTACGGTGCTCTCTGAGGCATCAGTGTACCCAGCTATGCTATTTTAAGCACGGAAATAAGAATAATGTTATTCTCTATTAGCCAGGTAGCAAGGCAGCACTGCTTATGCTTCAAAAACTAAAAAATATTTAAAATATAAATATAAATTAAATACAAAACATAAAATAAAAATAGCTCCTTCAGTTTTAATTTGAAGTCTATTCTCACCAACCCCCCCCGCCCCACCGTATGAATTTATGGGAGTTGAAAGAAGTATCCAGGTGACAGCCACCATGCTCTTTCCCACTGGCCACCTGTTTGCCAGTCCTCTTTTGGGTCAGTTTACTCCAGGAAATTACCCAGCCTGTCAGGTGAAAATAGGCTCTTGGCAATCCTGCCTCACCATAGGATCAGACACACTCACATCTGAGGCCTAGCTGTGGACACCATTGAAATTTAAGCTGGGATTTCCCCATCACGGGAGTGAGGTCGAGTTGAAAATCAGTGCTTTTAGACTCTCTCAACCTCAAGCCTAAGTAGACAGTGGGATGAAGCAAACCAGAGGGGCGGCATCTATTAGAGGATGCTGTGTGCAGCCCCTCATTCCTGTGCTGAGGTCCTAATCTCCAGTATCTTAGAATGTCACTGTATTTGAGATGAGGTCTTTTTTTTTTCCTATTTATTTATTTTTGGCTGCACTGGGTCTTCATTGCTGCGCGCGGGCTTTCTCTAGTCGCGGCGAGCGGGGGCTGCTCTTCGTTGCGGTGCGCGGGCTTCTCATTGCGGTGGCTTCTCTTGTTGCAGAGCATGGGCTCTAGGCGCACGGGCTTCGGTAGTTGTGGCTCGCGGGCTCAGTAGTTGTGGCTCGCGGACTCTAGAGCGCAGGCTTAGTAGTTGTGGTGCACGGGCTTAGTTGCCCCATGGCATGTGGGATCTTCCTGGACCAGGGCTCAGACCTGTGTTCCCTGCATCGGCAGGCAGACTCTCAACCACTGCGCCACCAGCGAAGCCCCCATTTGCTGTTCTTTAACAAGCCATCCGAATACTTCCACCGCTTGAAATCACAACACTCATTTAATTTGCTCCGGAATTGCAATTTGGGTGGGGACAGCTCTGCTCCAGTGGCCTCAGGCTGGGGCAGCTCGACAGGGGCTGGAACCTTCACTTCCAAGATGGTTTACTCAGATGCCTGGCAAGTTGGTGCGCTGTCAGCTGGGGCCGCAGCTGGGGCCATTGGATTGGAGCCTTGATTCATCTTCACAGAGGCCTCTCCTTGGGAGGCGGGAGGTCCCACAGCATGGCAACCGGGTTCCAAGAATGAGTGTTCCAGACAGGCAGTGAAAGCTGCGAGAGTCTCCCAAGAGCTTGGCTGGGAAAGTTGCACAGTGTCAGTTTCACTTCATTTCATCGGTCAAAGCAGAGCCTGCCCACATTCAGAGGGCGGGGACATAGACCACACCTCTTTGTGGGAGGAGCGTCGGAGAATTTATGGTCATCTTTAAACCATCACGGTGGCCGTTCCTCTCTTTTTCCCTTTCTCTTTATTCTATCACCGTCCTCTTCCTCCCTTCAACAGTGACAAACATGTATGGAATTATTACTATGCACCAGGCACTCTGCTTAGTGTCCTAGCAGCTCATAAGGGAGAAGAGACGATCACACATTCACAAGAGAAGATTTATTTCCTCCACAAACTATCGTTAAAGAGAAAGTCACTGTTTACGATCGCTTGCATTCAACAAAATATTGAGATATTGCCGACTACATGTGCCGAATGCTAGAGGGAAAACCAGGATCATTAAGACCCAGCACTTACCCTCAGGGAGTTTATAGTCAACAGCTATTTTACAAGACGAAATTTGACCGTTTTTATTGTAGACCTATAAGCAGCATCTTAGGAGAGCACAGAATGGGGGAGACTGATTTGGCCGAGGGGTGGGGAAGGATTCGCAGAGGAGGCGGCAGTTGAAGGACCCTCAGATGAATGCTGAGAATGAGGAAACTTCCAAGACAGGAGTCTGTTGAGCAGACGCTCAGCGGTTGGAAAGTGCTGGTTTGTTCAGTGAAGGATGCTTCAGGTGTTTTGGCGGGAGTTTGGTGCGCGTGCAGGAGAGCTAAGGAAGATGATGTTGGAAAGATGGCTTGGGGCCTTGTTAGGAAGGTCCTGGAATCGTTTTTTTTTTTTAAGATTTTATTTATTTATTTATTTGGGCTGCACCTGGTCTTAGTTGTGGCACACAGGATCTTCATTGCGGTATGTGGACTTCTTAGTTGTGGCACGTGGACTTCTTAGTTGTGGCACGTGGACTTCTTAGTTGTGGCATGTGGACTTCTTAGTTGTGGCATGTGGACTCCTTAGTTGTGGCATGTGGACTTCTTAGTTGTGGCATGTGGACTCCTTAGTTGTGGCATGTGGACTCCTTAGTTGTGGCATGTGGACTTCTTAGTTGTGGCATGCAAACTCTTGGTTGTGGCATGCATGCGGGATGTAGTTCCCCGACCAGGGATCAAACCCGGGCCCCCTGCATTGGGAGCGTGGAGTCTTACTCACTGGACCACCAGGGAAGTCCCCCAGAACTGTATTTTTAAGGCTTTGGAATACTTAAAAGTTCTCATGTTTTATTTGAGGCTAAAGATTTGTCCTGAGCTCATAGGGATGGGAAGTTTTGAAATGCCATCCACAGCTGCCGTGAAAGGAGATACCGCCTTCCAGTGGGGAGCAGCTAGAGACCTGGGGCGTTTCTTCTTGTTGTTCTTGTTTAGAGCCGGTGTGGCTGTCTGCTCTTGGAGAGATTCCATTTCCTGCTGAAAACTTTGAGTGAGGATTATCGCCTTTTCCTAGGCTTTGCTTTTGGAGTCTCAAAAGCCTGCCCGCTGGTGTGGAAAAGCTTTCCAGAACAGCTGTTGCTCGCTTTGGGTAAGATGCCTACGGTCAGCTGGGGAAGGGCGAGCAGGATATGGGGCTGAGGACCTGGAAACGTAGCTGCCGTTCCCAGCTCTGCTGCCAGTTGACCGCAGGATCTTGGAGAAGAACAAAGAAGCAGATATAATCTATGCTGCGGACAACAGAGAAAAGTATTTTTCAAATTAGAGGTCAGGATAGCTGGGGGGTCCTTTGTGGTTTTAGGGCTGAGGGTAGAGGGAGAGTGTCAGTGATTATTTCAAGTTAGAAGATAATGCCATAACCAGAGGAACTGTGATAAAGAGTATAGAAATTCACTTCAAAGGGAAATAGGAGGGTCAAAATTAGATCGTTTGTGGGTGATAGCAAGGCCTGCAAACGTTTTAAAGGAAAAGATAAAATGCTTTGAGAGCTATGAAGACATATGAAGCAAAAGGGAGATAACCCTTCAACATTTTATTTTGATATCCCTAAAGTCTGATAGAAAAATTGGGGAAGGTCTCTAGGAATAGGGATGGAATCGTGAAAGCAAGAGAAAGAATGCTTTATTTTTTTTTATTTTTATTTTTTTTTTTGCGGTACGCGGGCCTCTCACTGCTGTGGCCTCTCCCGTTGCGGAGCGCAGGCTCCGGACGCGCAGGCTCAGCGGCCATGGCTCACGGGCCCAGCCGCTCCGCGGCACGTGGGATCTTCCCGGACCGGGGCACGAACCCGTGTCCCCCGCATCGGCAGGCGGACTCTCAACCACTGCGCCACCAGGGAAACCCAGAATGCATTTTTTTTAGTCCTTATTACTTTCTTGGCCCATATGCTTGTGGGTGAACACAAATATAACGAAGAGACTATGCTACACCCTACTTCTGGGCGTTTTGCTTACAGAGAGAGAGGTCACTTCATTTACCAGCTTCCCACCCCCCCGCCGACCCCCAGTGGTTGATGGGGTCACAGGACATTCCTCTGCCCATCAAAAAGGAACCCCCGTAAAGTCACTTTCTGAGGAGTGGAAGGGTCACTGCAGGGTGACCGCGGAATTTGTTACGTGTGCTGCTGTCGCCCCTTCCCCAAAGTGGTGACGGACTTGCGGCTTGTGTCTGCCTTTAGGGCTTATCACAGCGTGTAGTCATCCGGTTTATTTTTATTTCCTTTTTGACCCTCTATTTCTCTCCTGTCCTCGCCTCAAATTAGGATGTAAGTTGCACCGGAGCGGGGACCTTGCCTGTTGTCCATTGCTGTATCTTTAGTGCAGCGAACAGGACTGCCGTCACTCAGAGCTGTCTTTCCATAACTTTTGGAGGAAACATTTTTCCCCTTGCCAGTCACGTGACAAGACTTTCCAGGAACTGTGTCTCAATTTAGAAAAGTACCCAAGGCCAGAGAATGAAGAGGAAGGGAAGTGTGTGGCCATAGCGCCTCAAACATCCAGGAGGAAGTGGTAGTTGGACGCCAGGGTCTCATCTTTGTAAAGATGACCGGTCTGAGTGGACCAAGGGATGGGAAACACCACACACTTGCTTGATGCTGCACACCCCTCAGAGCCCTCAAGAAAGCAGGAGGATGGGGTGGGCATCAGCCCCATTTGGCATGGGAGGGCGGGTTGCCCAGTGTCAGGAGAGGCTACTGGTGGAGCCGGGGTCAGGGTTCCACCCACCAGTCGTGCGGCTGCCAGGGGCCGACATGCTTTCCCGGCATAGGACGGCCTTGTGTCTGCAAGATGAGCAGTGAGAATTTGAAAGGATGGCTTCATGGACGATGGGAGGATGTTCCCACTCTCTGCGTGATGGGACAGTTAGTGGTCACCAAAGTAGAGGGCCAGAGACGTGAACAGCGAGAGTTTCAAGGCAACTCGTAGCTTTCAGACTGTATGAGCTCAATTCAGACAGGTGGGTAGATGCCCTAGAAGTATACACCAGTTTCTTTTCTTTCTTTCTTTAACTTTAAAAAATGTGTCCGAAGAGCCAAGCACCTGGGAGGCAGGGGGCCATTTGGTTTGCTGTCATGTGAGGCCAATTCCTTTACAAACATGAAATACCCAGGCAAGTGATGTGTCCGTCGTGTTTCTCTTCTGAAAGCCATCAGAATTTGTCTGGGACTGAGGCCCCCGGGCATCAGTTGTACAGGGTAGAAGAGTCGTCTCTCCTGGTTCTGCAGTGTGACCGTGCCTGGTACGAGAAGCACTGGGAAGCTCTGTGTCTTCGCTGGCTGTGCAAAGCCCACACCACTGGCAAGAGCTGCCTTGCAGAAGGCATGGGAAATATAGATAGATACACAGTGATGCCACGGTCATTCTGTAAACTCAAGGTCGCGACGCCTGGGAAGGTGGGAGAAGTGTTTCTCTCGCTTCAACCAAATACACACCCAGAACATGGGTGTGAAGATTGTTTCTCTTCCCTTCTAGTCACTAGCAGCCTAGAAGAATCCTTAGCTGGAACATAGGGACATCTAACTTATGAGAGGAAATTTAATACAGTGGTAGCCTTCTAGCAAGTGGGACTTTTATTCTGAAAAGTTCTGTTCAAAAGTTTCACTTTTGAACAAAAATGATTTCAGTTAAGATGAGGTCTTTTGAATTACTGTTGATTTGCATGGTCCCTTTTTGCCACGTCGCCATGTGAATTATGGTAGAGCATTCTCTGCCCCACATTTTAATTAATCTTTCAACTCTTTTTATCTGTTAGAGCAGAGATTCTCAATTGCTTTAAGTAGAAGGCTACATTAAAACCCAGAGTAGCTCAGCAAAGTCCAGACTAAGTGACTGTTTCACTTTGAATGAGGTTGTTTAGGATTTTAAAGTCCTCTAACGTCTCATCTTCAAATGTCTTCTGAAGATCAAGTGTGGGCACGCCAGGGTAACAGGGTCAGTCCGCAACTATCCGTGGGCAATTGAAGTCCACAGATAATAGCACCATCTCCTCTGCATCCAACAGTCGTAATCCCTCCATCTACCTGCCCCCTCACCTAATACTTGTGGGAACTCTAAACAGGAAGCAAAATGACCTTGTTTGAGTTTCCTGATGAGGTTTTCTTAGTCTGTTCAGGTTGCTGAAACAGAACACCATAGACTGGGTGACTTGTAAGCAACAGAAATTTATTTCTCGTAGGAGGCTAGAAAGCTACAGATCAAGGTGTGAGCAGATTCGATATTTGGTGAGAGCCTGCTTCCTGGTTCACAGACAGCAGACTTTTCCTCACTATGTCCTCACGTGGAGGATGGAGTGAGGGAGCTCTTCGGAGTGTCTCTTATAAGGGTGCTAATTCCGTTCACGTGGGCTCCACCGTCACCACCTAATTACCTCCCTGAAAACCCCACCTCCTAATACCTTCACATTGGAGGTTAGGTTTCAACACATGATTCCGTCCATAGCAAGAATTGTTCTCTTATGTGCAGTGAAATGGAAGAAAGGGTGAATGATAGGAGGGAGGACAGGATAGAGGGACGATGAAACATAAGGTAGGTGGTTGTGTTGAGGAAGGGGGACGCTAGTCTAACAGGAGAGTTAGGGCTCTAGTCTAACCCTCGGAAATGAACTGTCCAAGGAGACACACGTGCTGACAAAGCAGGAGGCTTTATTGGGAAGGGGCGTCCGGGTGGAGAGCCGGAGGGTGAGGGAACCCAGGAGGACTGCTCTGCCACGTGTTTCGCAGTCTTGGGCTTCATGGTGATGGGATTAGTTTCCGGGTTGTCTCTGGCCAATCACTCTGACTCAGGGTCCTTCCTGGGGGTGCGCGCATCACTCAGCCCAGAGGGATTCCAGCGAGGGGGATTCTGGGAGGTTGGTAGGACAGAGCGTCTCTTCCCTCCTCCTTTCGGCCCCTCCCAAATTCTCCCGGTTAGTTTCAGCGGCAGCAGCAGCGCGTTCTTTACGGGGACCTCCTATGGCGAGACAGCTCAGGCCAGCGTTACCGTCCTGCCTGGCCAAGGTGCGCGGATCTGGTCAGCGGTTCCCTAACAGTTGAACTGCCTGCACTGCCCCAGTCACTACAGTGTTCAATCCTGATGGCAGCTCCCCAGGCCCTGGGGCTTTTCCTGCTTGGCCCACAGATCTCCGCAGCGGAGAGGGGCTTCTGCTCCTTCTAGCGGGAGGAACCCACGAGTGGCTGCCCCGCTGTCATGTCAGATGCACGCACACATGGACGTGGCTTGCTCTTTGGTGTTCTGGGGACGCTCAGCTCGAGGCCTTCGAGACTTGGACCTTTTGAGGAATCTGATGATCGATGTACCTTCTCCTTGGTGTCTGCTGAGCCAGCCCCCTCCACGGCTCCTTTCTCTGGTAGGAAAGATAAACGAAAATTCCATTATTCAGCCCACGGTATTGTGATAGCGCTTTCCTTTGAGCTTCTCGGCAGAACCCTGCTTGCTTTAGAGCTGTACATCATATTGGATCCACTGAGAGCCATTATTTATCTGACAGGATATTTATAAAAGCCAGCATTAGCTGTAGCCCCACGTCAATGTTTCTTTCTCGCTGACACACATCACACCGACAGGCTTGAAATGTTTAAATACAATAGTCCCTTCAAGAAATCGTTAATTTTTCTATCACTGTTAGAAGTGATCATTGGATGGAAATGGATTTTGTTGGAATAGCTGAGCCGACTGGGGTGGACACTTTCAAGGGTCTGGACTTCAGAGAAGCCTTCGCAGGACCCGGTGAAGGTCCAGCGAGGACCGAAACCCAGAGCCCCAGGCTCACTCCCAGTGTCGTCCCGCCCACTTTAGCCAGGAAGACGAGAGCCCTGGGGAGAAATGGTTAAATATCAAGGAGAGGAAATGAAGTAGGCTGAACTCCCTCATTACTGCCGTGTCTCCCTCTGTCCCAGGCTACCTCCCTCCTCCTCCACTCCCTTGCTCTCCTTTGCCCTCATTTCTCTTTTATCCGCCTCTCTCTCTGCCTCTGCCTCTTCCCCTGGCTTTATCTCTTGCTGTTTGATCTTCCTCTGCTTATTCACATTCCCTGCTCTACGCGGCTGTGCTGAAATTGAGGACGGTCTTAAGTGCTTCCCGGAGTCACTGCTCTGGAGGGGGTTGTAGGGGCCCGAGGAACAGCATGTGTGTATTTGGCTGTTGTCGCAATCTTTCCCCAGGATCCCTCATACATAATTAATGCAGAAAGTTTCCCTGACCCTTCACAATACAGGTCAGGGAGTCAAACTGCGAGACTTTTTGGATGGATGAAAGACTTGGACCTTTTCTGAATGTACGGTACTTTGTGTTCCTGGGTCTGTTTCTTGACCAGAGGAAAGAGGTCTGTGCAAACGTGCGGTTGCCAAGTTAGCGTTATGTCCTTTACGAAAGCAGCTTCGTAGCCTTTCTGTCCCAGAAATGGCTCGTCTGCCTTGAAGGTGAGGCAAACAGTAAGGTAGGAGATAACATGTTCCTGGGTAGTTCTTGATGATAAATCTTGATGAAGCCAGGAACAAGAAAAGGGCCAAACATTTCAGGGTAGCATTAGGTTGTCACGTTGGGGCAGACTTGGCATTTCCTCTCAGCCAGATCTGCAGGGAAAAAGAAAATCAGAAGCTCAGAGGAGCCCTAGGCAGGATGGTGGGGAGGGTCCCCTGTTGCCTCCTGTAATTCTGTCCGCTGTGGTGGCAATGCTACCGGGCCCAGCCTGTCCTGATGTTCTCCCCTCTGTGATTAACTTTTAGCTCTAGGACATTCAAAAAACAAAAAAAAAGGAATAACAACTTAAACTCTGAATTCAAAGACCTTACAGCATATTTGAGATTTAGCTGGAGAGAGAGAAAAAAGTTAACAACTACAAGCAATGTATGATTAAAAGTGTAAACAGTGAATGAAGAGGGAGGTTCACTCTAAATTGCAGTGGAAGAAGGTCCCAGTAGGAGGTGAGCATCTGTGTGGAACCCTAGAGGGTCTACTGGAGGATGGTAAGGGGAGAGGAGAGCGCACGGGATTGTGGGAGTGATGTGGTGAGGCAACAGAGCGCTAATGAGGGCTTGGCAATAGGACGTAGCTAATGTTTTGTGAAAGTGTCACCCCTCCCCAGGGTATTTGTTTACAAGGAAGAACTGGAAGTGGAATAACAAGGAAGAACTGGAAGTGGAATAATCAAAGTTTTTATGGTATGAATGTCAGGCTCCAGGACAGGTGGGTGGAAACTGTTTGCATGGGAAGCCTGTCCTCGTTTCCGTGGTAGATTCTCCACCAACGCCTGCAGTGAATCCTGTGGAGAAGCCTGACTGGTCAGCCACTTCCCATGGCGCCCTATGAACGAAGTCTTATAAAATGGAAGCGTTCCTCCCTCGCGTTGCCTTAGAAACGTGTCCTTGTGAAACTCCACAGAGCTTGCTCAGAGCCAGTTGTGAGATGTGTCTCCCGTTATTTCTGCTAAGAAAGCTGTTTACTCTCTGGATTCAACTTCAGAGTCCATGAAGAAAGAAGTGATTTAAGGTTTAAGAGGGTCGACGGTGGCATTCAGGCGTCAGACCATCTTTCTGGGTTGACTTACCGCAGTTCACTCAGAGACAGCGAACATCTGAGCTGGCAAAGACCTTAGAGACCCTCTAACTCACAGTGTCTCAAGCTGGTCACACAATCTTGGGGATTTGTGAGTTATCCACTAGAACTTTTTAAACTTTGAGTTTTTACTTAGATGATAGCCTAAAACAAGACTCAGGCCATATTCTGAATGACCACCTTATTACCAAATCCAGCTCTTTCAATGCCTGATGGTCTTTCAATGCCTGATGGTATTGATGGCCAAGTTGACAGTAAACATTATGACTTTAATTATGCTGGCTGGTGGATAAAGAAGAGAGGTGGCCTTCATGTGGAAAAGATGCCCTTGGATCAACGGAAGTCCAGATGGTATTACAAAGCCATATGTGAACAAAGATTTAATGACGTTTCAATATAAATGCCTCTCCCCCCTCCACTATCCTCAGGTAAACTTTGCAGATACCTGTTTGGTATTACACCCTGCCTTCCATTATGTAGATTGAGCTGATCAGCTGGGTGAAGTGAAGAAAGGTTCCAAAGGGGTGGATTTGCATTGGAGAGAGCTCAGATTGGTCCAGTTGGGAAAAAAAGGGGAGAGGGGAGAGTAGCAGGGAGAAAATAAAGCAGTCTTTGGAGCCTCTGGAAGAGATTACGTAGGAAATTACAGATGAGGACGAGAGACAGAGAAGATTTAAACCAGTTTTGGTATGAAAAATCTAAAAAATAAAAGGAGTGGAGTCAATGGGATTTTTTACACAGAGTTGCTCACAGTGATAAGTGGGATCTTCTTGTGTATTCCGGGACCCCAGAAGAATGGAAACTCTCAGCTAGAAGCTCATTTCCACCAGGAATTAAGTAGTGGTGTGTCGGTTAACATCTTTCCCTCATACTACCCTTATGAAATTTTCATGAAGCCCGAGTGTTTACAGCTTCTAAATGGCTTACCTGCTTTCTTCCGTGGCAGAAGAACGGGGGGTGGGGTGGGATGAGGAAGCGTGTGGCAGGGCACGACTCGCGAACGTTTATCCAAGAAAAAGATTAAAATATAACTCGCATAGAAAGAAAAGACTGATGGGCTTGGGGGGATTTTGAACATGGCTTGGGGCTCATTAGGAAGATGACTCTTAGATGGAAACATCTACCGTTTCATGTTCATTTTGAAACCTGGTACTTGGCGCGGTCCCACTGATGGTGGCTAGTTCTTCATATAATGGCATTTTTCAATTTTAGGGGCTTTAAACAGAAGAGCAGAGTGTTCAAAAGCACTGAAACTGCTCCAGGAGGCTGTTGAGCTTTCAAAGTATGGCTTTCTCCAGAGGGAGGAAATGAAAGGAAGCCCTTCCTTTCCTAGATTTTAAAAACTGGAGCTACTATGCTTTGTACTTTTGGAGACTCTGTCGCTGGCCATGGTTATATGATCGTTTGGTAATCCAGGCAGGTTGACACGGTTAGTTTGATTCCACGAGCTATCTTGGTCAGAGGAATAAAATGCTTGGCACTGATGCCTGGACCAGTTCTGTTTACCATGGAAGGGAAAATGCTCTGAGACCGGGCAAGATCTCGGTAACAACACAGTGCCACCCTTCTTGGACAGCAAGGTGGAAGCTCATCAGATTTCTCAGCCGGTTTTGAAGTGACTTTGAAGTTGGTGATTTTTTTTCTCTTTACCTATGGTTGATAGTCCTTTTCTCCAAGAAGCCACCATGGGACTCTATTAAAAAGCTACAGAAGAAAGTTGTTTTTTGCTAGACACAATAATGTGCATATGCCCGTTTTTTCTTTTCTTTCTCTTCTTTACAGCTTCTGGGTTTTTATGCTTTTGGAACAGTAACGTACACAGTTGTTAATGAAATGCCTGAATTAGAGGACGGTGCTGCTCTAAATGCATGACTCTTTTGACTCCCTAGATTTGAAACACCGGAAACGATAAAGAAACTGTTCCAAATACCTCTTTGTCATTGCCTGGAAATGTGCATTTTCAAGAGAGTCACCAAAGGCAGTCTTGTCTAATGACGTTGCAGATTATTTTATCTACTTTTTCTAACAGTATAGCATGCCATAATGTCACCTGATCTATATCTTGTCCAAGAACATCACTTACATGTTGTTCGCTTCTGTTTTTTTTACTTTTCTCATTCGGTCATGACAATTAATGATACTTGGCAACAGTTCCACCGTAAATATAGATTTAAACATGGGCAACAAAGTCACACTGCAGGTCTGGCTCCAATAACCATAAGGTGGTCATCTAGCTCAATATTCAAATTATATTAATGTGATGATCAGTATGAAAACCTAAAAATTGAAATGTAAATTTTTTGTAGAAAACGTGCAAACCACCAAGAATGTATTTGTAAAACCCAGTGCTAGTTGCCTACCCAATATCCATTCTATCCTTCTTCCTTGAGGACCTTGATTTTTTAAAATTCTCCCTCCCGTATTACTTTACATTAAGGGGTATACCTGTTGGCATAGTTTTGACTAATGAGATGCAAGCAGAAACCTGTTAGACATTTCAGAGAAAGTTTTGCAGTTCTTTCAGCCTTCACTCCTTCTTTTCTTCTTGTGTGAGACTTGAATGTGATGCCTGGAGGTACAGTAGCCATTCTGCAACCATGAGGCAAAAAGTATGAGAACAAAGGCCCACATGCTAGGATGGTAGAGTGGAAAGATGGATGAGTTTGGTTCCTAATGACATCATTGAGCCACTTTATCAGCCCTGGATTATCTACTTCTGGACTCCAGTCGTGGAGACCTCTATCTGTTTAAGTTAATATAGCAGGGTTTTCTGTTATCTTCAGAAGAATATAATCCTAAGTGAAACTCTCAGATTGTTTGACTCTGTTTGCAGTTATTCTTTCTTTAGTAAACCAAGAAAATAATTAATGGGCAGCTTCTGTATTTGACCTTTCCATATATATTATCCTTATTAGCTACTGTTGGCGCATTTCTCTGAGTTAACTGATCCCAGTATCCCTCTGGTTTCCTGTTCTTCAATTCAGCACCATCTGAAGTGTTCAGATTACATGGAACAAGTCAGGGTTCAGGGTAGAGGCTCTCTAAAGCTAAGCATAATGGATGGCTGTAATTTTAACATGCTAACAGTCTAATTAGACACCTGGAGTCATTGCCATTTCATTAAAAGAAGCGTTTTGTGGCTGACTGTACGTAGTCAGCTGAATTATTTTATGGCATAGCCGTATGTCACGCTCCATTTGATTTGTATATAACAGTTTTTCCCCCTCAGTATAGTCATTATTTATACATTTAATAGTTTATTAATATGTCCTCAAGATAACCTGAATGGGCATAAATACTGATAGGTGTTAAATGAGATTTAATCCTAGTGCTTTAAGACTGTAGTTGTTCCATTTTGAATAAATGATTATTGTGTTCCTTTGGTTATATTTATTGTCAGAAGTATTAAGCACCCTTGTAGCTACTGCATGATATTCCTTTTCTCGTTCATGTTTTGGTATTTTTAAAAGTTGGAGGTAACCCTATTGCATGCTTTGAAACTACAGCAGACGCACTTCATTTTAATACAAAATTTTTGCTATTGGGTTAACCTGCAAAATTTAGAAGTCAAATCTAGCAGTTGTCATTTCCTCTTTTTGAGAGGGGGACATGTTAGTGACCGTTGGGGTGTCAGGAGAGTTCCAGCAAATGCTCGTTTTGTAAACAGAATGCGTTAATGAAGAGAGCTCAGGACGGAAGCAGGAACTGGAGATAGTGGATTTGCTGTCCAAGGTAACACGAGGATAATTATTTTTCTGTTGCTGGGGAGGAAGAAGAGAGGGGAAGGGAGGACTGAGCAAATGAGTGTGTGTCTGGAGGCTCCTTGTGGAAACATCTGAGAACTTCTTTAATATAATGGCTTTATGGAGATACAATTCACATACCATAAAATTCCCTTTTTTTAGAGCATGCACGTCAGTGTTTTTAGTATGTTTATAGCGTTAGGCAACTATCACCACTGTGTAATTTTAGAGTATCTTCATTACCTCAAAGGGAGCCCTGAACCCATTACCAGTGACTCCCCTCTCTTCCTTCCTCCTGCCTCTGGAAACTGCTCATTTAGTTTTTGTTTCTGTGGATTGGCCCTTCCTGCCCGTTTCATAGAAATGGGATCATACAGTATGTGATCTTTTGTGATTGGCTTCTGTCACTTAGCATCATGTTTCAAGGTTCACCCACGTTGTAGCACATATTGGTACTTCATTTTTTCTTTCTTTCTTTTTTTTTTTTTGGTGGAATAGTATTCCATTGTATGAAGAAGCCACATTTTATTCATCCGTTCATCTGTTGATGGACACTTGGGTTGTTTCTGTTTTTGGTTATTATGAATACTGCTCCTGAGAGCATTAATGTACGAGTTTTTGTGTGGACAAAACCCTCTCCTTGACCATGCTTTAGTCAGGCTCCTCTGATCCCTCTTCTTGACTAGGCTTTGACCTTGGCCCTGTCCTTGCCAGGCCGGCATAGCCCAGTTGTAGCAGGTATCTTGCTAAGTCTGTTCAGCAAGCATCCCCCAACCCTTGATATCTGCTCAGATTCCTCAACCTCACTTTTTTTTTTTTTTTTTTTTGCGGTACGCGGGCCTCTCTCTGTTGTGGCCTCTCCCGTTGCGGAGCACAGGCTCCGGACGCGCGGGCTCAGCGGCCATGGCTCACGGGCCCAGCCTCTCCGCGGCATGTGAGATCCTCCCGGACCGGGGCACGAACCCGCGTCCCCTGCATCGGCAGACGGACTCTCAACCACTGCGCCACCAGGGAAGCCCCTTCGTTTTTGAGTTTAGTTGCTGTTCCGTGATATGATTACCACTGATCTGTCCAACATTCAGTAAAGTTTTTTCAATATCATACATGGTGAGCGGGGAGTTCCCTGATGGTCCAGTGGTTAGGACTCTGCGCTTTCACTGCCGAGGGCCTGGGTTCCGTCTCTGGTTGGGGAATTAAGATCCCACAAGCCACGTGGCACAGCCAAAAAAAAAAAAAAAAAAAGTTTGTGCAGTGGGCTTAGGGAAAGGGGTGGGTACCAGACCCCGTTTCTGCTGAGGCCTGGTCCCGGGAGAGGAAAGTGGGGCGCCACAAGTGGGACCGTGCAAGGCTCACGTCAGCACCAAGTCCTGTGAGAACAGAATCCCAGGGGAAGAGTGCTCAGAAAGCCTCCGATGGAGAATTGGGCCCGGCAGTTTAGATCGGTGTCTGGGTGATACCTTGAAGATACGAGTCATACACTTAGAAGGATAACTGGTGTGTCCCAGCTACCCAGTAACTGTTGATTTCTTCCCCTTGACTTTCTTTTTAGAAAACACATAAAGAATAACCACATTTGCAGTTATCCTCAAAACGAAGACCCTCTTCCTGGCAAAGGTAACTGATACACACGTATTTGAAATAAAATGACTTACTAATTTTGCTTTGATAAATGTTTGCATATTTTGTTATGTGGTTAGCATGATTGAATTTATTCCAGGAGGTAACAAAACCAATTAAGATTAAGAACGACTGTTTTGTACAGTAATATTCAGGCCCAATATGCCCGCAATCCTGTTCACCTCGTACTGTCTGGTTGACTGTTCTGTTCTCAAAGGACAAGGAAGGAAATAAGAGAGAAGGACAAAGCCCAGAAGAATAAGAGTTAGGGTCTTCCCTTCCAAACACCTTAATGCTTTACCAGATGGTCTTATATTTGTGTGCATGTGTTTGCGGACGCTGAAGCGTGTTCTGTAAGCATCGTGAGTACGAGATCATGAAAACACTTCATAAGTCCCTCTGTGGTCTCTGCCACGGTGGGGTTGGACACACAAGAAACACGGTTGATTGATTCTCCCAGCTTCTGCCCGCTCGGTTGTTAAAAGCCTCGATAACCAACCAGCTTTCTTTCTGTAATATGTATTTTTTCAGAAGTCAGAGTTGGAACATTTATTTTCTTTTGACATAGGCTCTTTTACAGACAAAATGTTGTAGATCAATTACTTCATTTAAAAAGATTTGTCTTTGCCAGAAGTGGAATAACACCAGCAAAAGAACCTATAATCTCATCAATGAAAAATTTTAACTGAATTTGGGACTTCCCTGGGGGCGCAGTGGTTAAGAATCTGCCTGCCAATGCAGGGGACACGGGTTCGAGCCCTGGTCCAGGAAGATCCCACATGCCGCGAAGCAACTAAGCCCGTGCACCACAACTACTGGGCCTGCGCTCTAGAGCCCACGAGCCACAACTACTGAGCCCATGTGCCACAACTACTGAAGCCCGTGTGCCTAGAGCCCATGCTCTGCAACAAGAGAAGCCCGAGCACCGCAAGGAAGAGTAGCCCCCGCTCGCAGCAACTAGAGAAAGCCCACATGCAGCAATGAAGACCCAACGCAGCCAAAAATAAATAAATTAAATAAATAAATTAAAAAAAATTTTTAACTGAAGTGAATTTTTTTTTTTTTTTTTTTTTTTTTTTGTGGTACGCGGGCCTCTCACTGTTGTGGCCTCTCCCATTGCAGAGCACAGGCTCCGGACGCGCAGGCTCAGCGGCCATGGCTCGCGGGCCCAGGCGCTCCGCGGCATGTGGGATCTTCCCGGACCGGGGCACGAACCCGCGTCCCCTGCAACGGCAGGCGGGCTCTCAACCACTGCGCAACCAGGGAAGCCCTGAAGTGAATTTTTTATAGCGCTGAAACGCAGTGTCTTTGAAGCAGGAAGTAGATGGTTTTCCATGAAGACACAAACCTTTTAATTCATAACAATTGATATGTATAATTTTGGTCACTGGAGGACTGCTACAGTTTTCCATTGATACAATAGAAATATATTGAGGCCAATGAAAAAGTAATTAACAACTAAATACGAGGGTCAGACAGTTAAATTATTCCCTAGTTCGTATTAAGCTCTACATGCATACAGAATTATTTTCTGAAAGTAAGACAATACAGAATGTCATGTTTTTCTTCTCTAAATTGTGAGTCTAATGTTTTTCTTGGATACAGTGACTTTGCTTGCAAGAGGGATAATTAAACGCTGAACAGATCAAGCTTGAGAGTGGAAAAGAATTTAGGGATAATGATAGAGGTATAATAATAGATAAAAGAAAAACTCTGCTCTGAAATGTGGAAAGTATTATTTAAACTCAGAAATCTGGAGCGATTTAGTGTTTGAAATAATCACATGGAAATCTCTGTTCTGATCCTCTGTCACTGACTTAACTGGTGAAGATCAATAAGCTATTTACGTGTTTCTGGGCCAGCCAATAAATACTCATTCCATTCAATTTAGTTCAGATCTGCGTAGCTACAGAGCGCCTTGTTTTGCTAAGGTTTCTGATGGTACCGAAAGACTCAGTCCCTTTCCTCAGGAAGCTTAAGAAGAAAACTGCACATGTGACGGTGGAAAGCTATGGTTTAAGGTGCCAGAAATACTCAGCACTTTTTTTCCTCCTTGTTCTTCCTTATTTTAATACGCTTTTCAGAGTAGTTTTTTGGATAACAAAAAGGCTGAGCGATAAAATATAACGTGGCACGTGGCAATGCCCGTTGGAGAATGCGTTCTCCTTTTTGATGCAGCCCTAACTTTTCTGTCCCTACAGTTTGCTAATTACATAATAAAGAATAAAGCGAAGAGGCGTGATCGTCTTGGGCACTAGATGCCACACCAGAGGCTGGCGGGATTCCAATGTGCTTAGGGTCAAGCTGTAGCTTTTGAAGCATTATATCTAAGAGAACTTACAAGGGTGGGAACTTGTGTTTTGCGATGTAAGTCTTGAATGATCCTAATCTTTCTCTCCAAGAGATGACATTCCATGTTTTACTGAACTCCGTGTCCACTGCCTAGGAGAGAGGTCATGGAGGCTTTGAGTGGGAAGGGGCAGAGGAGACGTGGATTGAAAGAATCCTCTCTATTTTCATCCTGAAAACTCTGTGTGCTCGTTGGGGGATGAGATGGACAGCAAGGGGATGGCGGTGAAATGAAGTAGAAGGGGCAGAAAGCACCTGAAAGACCAACACTTCTCACCTCCATCCCCATCAACTCTATGTTCTGCTCTTATGTCATTGTAGGTATCCAGCTTCTCTAAACCTGCCATTTATTCTGGGTGAGCTAAGGCTGGTTATTCCTCTAATCATATCAGCAAGACAAAGGGACAGGAGACACAAAGAACGTGAGTTTAGGAAATGAAAAGTAGGTAAATGAGATGATCCAGGGGTGGAAAGTGAATGGTGAGCTTTGGACCTGGAGGGGAGGAGAGGGTGTTGGGTTGAATGCCTTGGGGTCAGAGAGCAGGCGCTAGAGTCTAAGGTGTATCCTCCCAAATTCATGTATTGACATCCTCACCTCTAGGACTTCAGAATATGACTGTATTTTGAGATAGGGCCTTTAAAGAGGTAATGAAGGTAAAATGGAGTGGGCCCTAATCTAACATAACTGATGTCCTTCAAGAAGAGGAAATTAGGCCAACACACACACACACACACACACACACACACACACACACACACACGGAGAAGCCACCATCTGAGAGCCAAGGAGAGAAGCCTCAGAAGAAACAACGCTGCTGACACCTTGATCTCGGATTTCTAGACTCCAGAATTGTGAGAAAATGAATTTCTATCGTTTAAGCCACGCTGTCCAGGGTATTATATAGGGTTGGCCAGAATGTTCGTTCGGGTTTTTCCATAAGATGTAATGGAAAAACCTGAACAAATTTTTGGCCAACCCAATATTATGGCAGCCCTAGCAAACTGATACAATAGGACCTGGGGAGACAGGAGGCTGATGAAGTTGGTCTTCTCTGCAGTCTGTCCAAGGCCCTTGCGGCAGGTGGCATGCGGCCGTACACAGGCGGATGGCTGAGGTCTGAACTCGAAGGCTGTCACACTGATTTGGAAGGCTGCACAAACTCAGCTCTGACTCCGCAGGCTGGGCTACTCTGGCCCTGCTCTCTCCGGGAGAGCTTTGATCCTCCCTGTCGTACACCTGCCCCCCTGCCTCTTAGAAGGAAGTGGGGAGAGCTTATAATGCAGTGGAGGAAGGAGGAAGGAGGTGTTTCCTGTAGTCTTCCCGGGGGGAAGGCCATAAAGGGATGTATTGCCTACAGAGAGTTGAAAACCAGTAATAAAACCCACTGTGAGTTGGCGTGTTTCTCACCGTCCCCACGCTCCAGGAGTGTTAAGCAACGCCAGTGGTGAGATACTCCTGCCTACGACCCACTCCCCAGCCCCCAGCCAAAGCACACATTTTGTTGGCCTCAGTAACCACAATTGCTGTGGTTACCACTGAGTTTTCTGAATATATATCTAAGCTTCCCATTGCACATGTTTTTATTACCTCTCCTTGAATAAAAATTGCATTCTGCACGGAAGTGAATTTGGAGAAGTCCTGGTTATATAGTCAGCCCTGTACACAGACCGAATCAGCGACACATGTTGGTCTGGAGGGTGAGCTCACTAGGGTTCGGAATTGTTCCAACTCGCTTGGAGCACAGGTGCTGTCTCCCAGCCCAGTGGTACTTCATACTCCTGCTTTTAAACAGTAGGTTAAATGTAAATCACACAGACATAGAGAACAAACTTATGGATATCAAAGAGGAAAGGGGGAAGGGGAAAGATAAATTAGGAGTTTGAGATGAACAGATACACACTGCTCTATATAAAATAGATAAACATCAAGGTCCTACTGTATAGCACAGGGAACTGTATTCAATATCTTGTAGTAACCTATAATGGAAAAGAATCTGAAAAAATATATGTGTGTGTGTGTGTATATGTATGTGTGTGTATATATGTGTATGTGTGTGTATATATATATATATATATATATATATATATAAAAAGCCGTGCAGTACATTGTAAATCAGCTCTACTTCAATAGAAAACCAAAAACCCAGTAGGTTAGAAATTAACCACGACAGCATGTGACTATAAAGATGAAAAAAGGAAACTTGAGTTACTTCAATTCTGTCATGCTCTGTGATCGCTTGGAGTTTTTGTCTGTAGTTAATATTTTAAAGGGAAAACTGAGTATGGACTGCAAGGTGTCATAGTTTTGTTTGGTAAGTGGACCTTCTAGTTCCTCCATAAACTCTTTTACTGAATTTGAATTCTATCATGAAAATTAAAAGGAAAATTTATTCTTCATTTTAAATTGGTAATTTTCTAGAACTGTAGAGCACTTCAAGGAAATAATGCTTATGACAGAAAACAATTTTGTTGTACGGGGGAGAGGGATATTAAAAAATGACCTGTTCTAAGAGCTAAACATACCCGCTTCACCGCTGGGTTGTATTCGTCCCTATTATCTCTCAGGGGAGAAGAACACTCATATGGTCCCAGTGTTTGAGGTGATATTTAGACTTCACGCCCTGGGAGCTCAGATGTTAGCCAAGTAAGGGAATGTAAATCATAGTTTCTCACATGAGCATTATATAGACATCCAAATGTAAGGTAGGCTGAGGCCCGAATCAATGTGAGATTAGTTCACTCCTTACTGGTACGTTCAGCAAACTCCCCTTGAGGGCTAACGGTGTGCCTGGCACTTTGCTTGGTACTGAGGATACAAAGATGATTAAATCGGCTCCCTGCTCTTGGGAACTCCTAGTCTAGGAGAGGAGACAGATATTGAAGCAAAGAATTGCAACACAGAGTATAAAGGTAGGGAGTATAGAATAATGTGCAAGTAATTTGCCCTGTTGGGTTGAAACTGGATGATTTTTTTTTTTTTTTTTTTTTTGTGGTACGCGGGCCTCTCACTGTTGGGGCCTCTCCCGTTGCGGAGCACAGCCTCCGGACGCGCAGGCTCAGCGGCCATGGCTCACGGGCCCAGCCGCTCCGCGGCACGTGGGATCTTCCTGGACCGGGGCACGAACCCGTGTCCCCTGCATCGGCAGGCGGACTCTCAACCACTGCACCACCAGGGAAGCCCTGGATGATGATTTTTAAACTGGCATTTTAAAGGAGTGAGTCTTTGCCAGGAAGGACAGAAGAGAACATTGCAGGGAGGGGAAAGAGCTTCCACGAAATAGGGAGGCATGAAAGCACGTGGAAAGTTTAGGGGACGGTAAGTAGTTTCTGACCGGTATGCCCAGTGGGTGGGGAGACTCAGGAGACAGGCTGGATGGGTGAGGCCATCAAAGGGTTTATAGAGGAAGGGTGACTCCGTCAGACCCACATTTTGGAAATAGCTTGGGTAGCAATGAATCAGAGGAGGTGAGGCCAGAGGAAGGGAGTTAATTAGTGGGCAAGTTCTCTGCAGACAAGGCAGGTCAGGAAGCTGGCCCCAGGGCCATCCGGGGGGGACGGGCCCCAGAATACCCATGGTCCTGTCTCTAAGACACTCTTTCCACAGGTGATAAACTATCAAGCAAATGCTATCAAGCACACGTGATTCTGCCCTGACTGGGCTGACTCAGCCTAAAAGGTTGCGAACTTGCGTGCGTCATTTTGTGTAAATTTTAATATAGTCCCCATCTGTTAGGTTTAATCTTGTTTGGCTAATAAGATCAAAAGTGGGAAATATGTTCACTCCTCTTAGTAGTCTATACTCTGGTTTCTTTGAAAGGTAAATCTTTAAAAAATTATTTTTTACAATTTCCAAGTAATACACATAAGTGATTTATTAGTATTTCAAGAATTTTACTGTCAGTATGGGAGCTCCCAGCCCTGTCAGGCAACCACTTTTCATGTTTTGGCTGTTTCTCTGGCATTTACTGCCATATTTCTAAACCACTGGTACGTGCACAGGTAGGACGTGTTTTATGCTTCTCTTCGTGGGATGTATCAGGTGGTCAGGAATTTTTGGGGTGGAGCAGAAGTACCTTCAGTACTTAGACCTGCACTTAACTCTGTTGATCTCTGTCTAGCATCTCCTTCTCTATACTGTGCCTGTTACCATGAAACAGGATCTTCTCTGTACACAGTAGAAGTGACTACAGGAGGTCTAATTACTCCTGATTCTCAGACTTTTTTTTAAAATTTTTAATTGAAGTGTAGCTGATTTACAATGTTGTATTAGTTTCGGGTGTACAGCAAAGTGATTCAGTTATACACACACACACATATATACATATACACACATACATATGTACATACACGTACATATATTCATTTTCAGATTGTTTTGCCTTATAGGTTATTACAAGATATTGAATATAGTTCCCTGTGCTATACAGTAGGTCTTTGCTGTTTACCTATTTTGTATATAGCAGTGTGTATCTGTCAATCTCAAGTTCCTAATTTATCCCTCCCCCCATTTTCCCCTTTGGTAACCATAAGTTTGTTTTCTGTGTCTGTGGGTCTATTTCTATTTTGTAAATAAGTTCATTTGTATCATTTTTTAGATTCCACGTATGTGATTTCATATTCAACTCCCTTAGTGGAGCCCCCCCTACCTCACTCTCCCCTCCGGAGATGACCAATGCCTCTAGCTCTTGAGCCTTTCCTAGTTTGGGGGTATGAATTGATTGTATCTCTAGCCACTTCGCACTCAGCTTTCTTCTCACTCTGGTTCTTTGATTAGCTTTGCCTCTTCCAAACATTTGTTGATATGTCTCATCTCCTGCTGTTTCTTTGTCTTTGTATCTGTTAAACAGTATTATTTGTAGTTTGGCGTTATTTTAGGGAGTAAAGGGAAATGCATGGAAATCACCCAAAAGCAAACGGCATAATGATAACAACCACCGTGTCAATCAATTATTGTTTTAAGCTAGTGAATGGACTTTTACATAATTCATTTCATTTGATGCTTAGAAATGCCTGTGAGGTGGTAGGAAGGGGTTAAATGGGTAAAATAACTGGTCCAGTTTCACAGGATGATCAGTGGAAGAATTAGGATTAGAACTTGATTTTCTGACACCCAGCCAAGGCTCCTTCCATTAGCCTGTGAGGTTTTCTGGAGGTTAATATGTGGAATAAAACACTTTTATCTCTTTTGGACATGAAACTGCTGATAATTTTAACAAGAAATAAGTCCTTTTCCTCCATGACTATTATAATTTTACATCATTACATATTCCTAAAGATAAGCATCTTCTTTTTTTTTTTTGCATTTGTAATGTACTACTTACTGAATAGATCCTAAAAGCACAAGTTCTCCCTGGGGGCTCCTGATCTAATGGGACATATAAGACCATAAAGGCAGAAAACGAATAAGGAGAAGTTGGGTAATTGTACTCCAGTAGACATATTTGGCACCTGGCTTCGTGTTCAGAGGCATTTTTCTCTGTTGAATCTTCTGATTTCCTCCCACCCCCGACCCCACCCCACTTAGTTATGGGAGAGACATTTAAGGGGAAGGAGGGAAGGACTTCTGAGGAGAAATTTAAAGAAGGGGAAAAAGGGGAATCGCTTTAGAATTGGATACAGAGCAAGCTTAGGCTTAGGCTGTGTGAAATAAAACAGCCCTTTCTTGGTTTACGTGTGACAAAATAGCCCACCTAGAAATGAAAGTTCAATGAATACAGAGCAAGTGATCTCAAATGTTTTATAAATGTTTGCTCCGGAACATTTCTTCTCTCTCTGTTTATTATCTCAAGAGTGTTAGTCTGAAGACATCTCCTGTCTAGTGCAGGAACTTTTTCAGACAAGGACGGAAAAACATCACAAACCTGGTTGCCATGTTGAGAGACTCGTGAAATAATCACACTACTTTTACATTAAAGTTTTAATGTAAATTAAAAATTTTAATTTACATTAAATTAATTAAATTTAATTGATTAAATTTAAATTAATTTTAATTTTTAAATTAAAATTTAATTTAAAATTAAATTTACATTAAATTTTAATGTCAATTTCCTAGTCCCTCCTTTGATCTGCAGTTTAGTATAAGGATAAAAATGACCAAAATGTATATAGGCTCCCATGCCATTTTCTGGGCAGTTTTTGAGGTTTTCTCAAGGTAAGCGATGGGGAGGGGTTGGGGCTTAAACCAGGGAACACTGGATAGGAAGGGGCAGATTTCATCACACTAAGTATTCCAAACCACGAATTTGCAAATGACAGGGGTTTTCTTGTATTACCAGACACCCAGTTACATAATGGCTGTCCCCAAACTTTCCCCCTGTCTTTACTCCATGCTTCGCTAATCAATACGAAATATTTTTCTTGGGACATTCTGGGGCACAGCCTATGAGGCCAGCCCACTCCAGTCTACTCTCTTTTGTGGAGTCCCTGCCCAGCCATCATAATTCTCCCTCCAGAGCAGTCGATGAGGACATGATGGGTCAGAGTCGAGAGAGCATGGGTTCTAGGATCAGGCTAATTTGGCTTTGGTGCCTGGCAGTCCCACAGAGCCCTGTGATCTGGGACTGATTACTTCCCTGAGACTCAGTTTCTTTATATGTCAAATGGGTATAAAATTGTATTTGCTGTACTTCACGTGTTTCTTTAGCAGATGCAGTGATATAATGAATGCATAACGCTAAATCAGTGCCTGGCATATAATAGATACTCAATAAAAGGCAACTGTTATTGTTCATGTTAAACGTAGTTTCAAAGAGTCAAATTTATGAGCAAAATGTTCATCACTTCTGCTCCTGTTCCTCTCAAGTTAAAAACAAAGCTCAAAAGCACAATTAAGCTTTTAATTGTAGTACTTTTGTGTAAAGCTTGAAAATTAAAGCCGTCAAAATAGAAAATAATGTTAAGAGCAGATAACTAACTTCAAAGCTGATATGAGCGATTCTATCAAACTCATCAGAATGAACATTGATTCAACAGCTAATACATGCCACATGTAGAAAGAATGAGTAGACTTAGCCTCTGGCTTCAAAAAACTCACCATCTTGAGGGAGGTAAGGCTTTATACCTAACTATGCTACACAGTATGATAAGTCCAGTGTTGGAGACAGGATACCATTGGAGTACAAAGAAGGAATGGCTGATTCTAATGAGTGGGTGGCATGAGTGTAGTTTCACAAGGTGGTGGGTGTGGTTTGGATGAGTAGGGATTGGATGTAGTCAGACATGGAGAGGACGGGAATTCCAGATTAGGGAGAAGCTCTAGCAAAGGATGAAATAGTGGAAGCTCATGTTCAAAGGAGAGATCTGGTCTGGCCACAATGAATTTTTACAAAGGGAGATGAATGGAGATGAAAAGATGTTGGGGTCATATTCTCAAGGCTTTACGTACCTTGTAAGAAGTTTCTATTTTAGTTAGGAGGTAATGGGAAGCCAGTGAAGGTCCTTGAGGCTGACAAGGACATGGTCCAGTTAGAATTTTAGAAGAGAGAGCTTTGTGGAAGGTGAATTGCCGAGGACAGAAGTAGAGTAGGAAAGCTCAATCAATCACCGAGCTCCTGGGCTGATCTGTTAATATCTGAGACATGCTGAGCATTGGCGGGGGTGAGGACAATGTGAGGGGATGGTTAGATTTGAACATCATCTCAAAAGTAGAGTCCATAGCATTGGATGGCTGATTGAATACAGGTGAAGGGTTGTTGGCACTCAAAAAATCCTTATTGTTTTTCTAAAAAAGGTAATTAAATCCTGGACGTAAAAATTCAAATACCGTCAAATATAAAATGAGAGAAGTTAAAGTCCCTCAGAGGCAACCTCTGTGTCCTTGGTAATATTTTGGGGGAGAAACCCCGGAAAAGGTATCTGGATTGCGGGTTTGCATATTGTGCGAGGATTCCTCTAAGATACGTTTGCAGGAATGAAACTGTTGGGCCAAAGGGTTACTTCCATTTTGTAAAGAAGCAGGGTGAGAACAAGGAAAAGAAGAGGCTGCCCCAGAGACAGAGTGTGGAAAAGAAAAAATGGATGGACTGATGGCAGTTATCTTGGGTGAGCCATGAAGTGCTGGGACGGCGGTGCGGAGTACGGGGTTAACTCGGAAAGGAGACGGCCACTGTCTCCTCTAAAGCCAACAAGGAGGAAATGATGGGCGAAGGAATGGGAGGGGGGGCTGGAAGGAGAGTGATTCTGATATTCTCAATTATTTCAGAGAATTAATCGTCAAAATACTTGGCTAAGAATCAGTAGGGTTAGAAATGTGGGGGAGGGCTTCCCTGGTGGTGCAGTGGTGAAGAATCCGCCTGCCAGTGCAGAGGACACGGGTTCGAGCCCTGGTCCGGGAAGACACCACATGCCGCGGAGCAACTAAGCCCCTGCGCCACAACCACTGAGCCTGCGCTCTAGAGCCCGCGAGCCACAACTACTGAGCCCACGTGCCACAACTACTGAAGCCCACGTGCCTAGAGCCCGTGCTCCGCAACAAGAGAAGCCATGGCAACGAGAAGCCTGTGCACTGCAACGAAAAGTAGCCCCCGCTCGCCGCAACTAGAGAAAGCCCGCGTGCAGCAACGAAGGCCCAACTCTGCCAAAAATAAATAAATAAATATATTTTTTTAAAAATGTCAGGGAATAAAGGGAAAAGGCTTGAAAACCACAGTTTGGAAGATAGAGAATCCGTTGGGAGCAAAGTGAAATATTTTCAAGCAACAGCTAGCTGGGACCCAACTGAGACTGTGCTGCACGAATTTGTAGAACATCCAACATACATGTAAGATAGCAACAGAACGGGCTGTCATTTGCCATCATATTCCGTAAAACCTTGAAAAGTGATGCAGGCTTATCCTGAAGGTCTCTTGAGAAGGCAGAGGGGTAGCAATTACATCACACGATATACGGTAAAAGTTCTTAAAAATAAATTTTAGTGTTTTTCCTCCTTGAGGTCACTTGTTACGGCTGCGGTCTCTCTTTTCTCTCTTCTAAAACTCCACCCAGCCTTGCTTTGTCTTCATTCCGCTGTCCCTTCTTTCCCACTGCCTCCTCGACCTCTTAGATTTTTCACTTCACTTCTGAGGATGGTTCTGTGGCCTATTTTATATAAATCAGTTTTCTCTTTCTGGCCTGTCTCCAATTCCCTTCTCTACTCATAACCTTCGTCATTTCAGCAAATGCCCAGGACTTGAGTGTCACCAGCAGAGAATTCTCTTGAGAAGGCAGGACAGAGGGAAAGAGAGCAGACGCTGGGTGTGTAATATTTTTGCCTGTCAGACAGCCGTTCTCAGCAATGGTGGAGAAGCGGCAGAGAAAACTGGTGTCTGAGTTGGTCCAATGATCAGTCAACCCAAGCATTAAACGTGTGATTATCAAAGATAGATTTGAAGTTTGCAGTCATGTGTGAGCAACGTATTTGTTGGTACGCTAGTTGTTAGAGTTGACGTATGTAGGGATCACTTTGATGTGACTTTATTTTCAAGTATTTCTTTCACTGCGCTTTTATTTTATATCACCTTCCTTGGCAGTTTTCGAGGCTTAAACACAGGGATTTCGGATTCCTGAACTTTTACTTTATTTTCCAAACAGGTTTGCTTTGACTGCTGCCTCTTGTTCCTTTTGAGCTATGGGATGCTGTCCCTGACTGTCCCTTTCCCTGAAGCGCTCTTTCTCCAGATCTTTGCATAACTGGACCATTCTCATGCTTTAGATTGAAATTCAAATATCACTTTTTCAGAGGGCCTTCTCTGACCAGCTTATCTAAAAGAACACTATCCTTATTGCCAATCTGTTTAGTTTGACGGTTTATTTTCCTATTCTTACATGTCTTTTCACTAGAATATAAATTCCATTAGGAAAGGGGTTTTTTCGGTCTCATTTACCACTGGAATCCCTACACAGTCTAGCTTAGCTCTGTGTGCAGGACTCATAGATTACAATTTTGCTTTGAATGTGATTACAATTCGATGGGTTCTTTCAGGATTTGGCAATTAGGATTTTCCGAAGGTGATACTTTCTACATTAATATGTACGTATACTTCTCCTTTTATTCTCCCTTTTTTTTGTTTTTAAAAGAGAGGCATCTTATTTATTTATTTGTTCATTTATTTGTGGCTGTGTCGGGTCTTCGTTTCTGTGCGAGGGCTTTCTCTAGTTGCGGCGAGCGGGGACCGCTCTTCATCGCGGTGCGTGGGCCTCTCACCGTCGCAGCCTCTCTGGTTGTGGAGCACAGGCTCCAGACACGCAGGCTCAGTAGTTGTGGCTCACGGGCCTAGTTGCTCCGCGGCATGTGGGATCTTCCTAGACCAGGGTTCGAACCCGTGTCCCCTGCATTGGCAGGCAGACTCTCAACCACTGCGCCTCCAGGGAAGCCCCTATTCTCCTTCTTAATTAAAAGCCAGTGGATTTATAGTTAATAATAACTTACGCTAATACTCGAAATTACTTTTATATTACCGCTATCAAAATTTTTTTTCCCTGAATTCTATGACCCTATAATAGTGTTCTCTAATAAGGCAAAAAGCCCAGACATGATATCAACCAGGTAATTGTTTTACAAGAGAAAGGTGACTCTGAAAGGGAAGACAGTTCAAGAAGGATGGGGGGGCGTATCTTGGGATGAAATTTGGAATGCTCAGTTATGGAAAGTGTGGGTGCACACGCAGTGTTGTGAGTGCGGATTTTAAAGGAGCAGATATAAGTGGAAGAGAAAAATATGACAGACAAGCACAAACGCAGGAAAAAGAAACCCCACAAGGTTTATGAAAAATGTGAAAGACGGCAAAAGGATGCTTTTAGAGTTCTAATAATAAAAGAGATAATCAAGGACTCTCTGCTGGTTGTAGATAGTGTGATACGAACAGATGGAAGGGAGAAGGCAGAGACTATTCCTATTCGATTTGGATTTTGTCTCCTCAGGGGGAATGGTGCTCAGACTGGGGAAACTAGAGCACAGATATTTGATACGTGGTTGAAACCTGAGGTAAATAAAAACTCATTGGACAGTCTCTGACTATTAAAAAATAAAACCTCAAGTTTTTGATGGGTGACATGATCCCAGGCCACGAAAAGACCTAACACATGTAATAGTGAATTTTTGTTTTGGGCAATTATTTGAAAATCATGGAGACACGAAGAAGATCCAACAGGTCAAACATAAGAAAATGGTGTCTGTATTATCAAGATCAGAACACCTGTCACACACCTGGAAGTTCAACACAGCTCTAGAAATATACCATGAACATAAGGAGGGAGATTCATGGCTAGTTCATCTGCTTTCCCAAAGAATTTTGTCTAATGAGGGATTTTTCCAGCTGGAAAGCAGTATTTAGAAACTTTTTAAACAGACCTTTAAATCTAGTTAAATTTGTTTAAAATGTCTCATACCTTTTTTTTTTTTTTTAACCCATGACTTGTATAAAGACATAAAAGTTTTGCTTATCAGTTTTGTGGTTCTCTCCCAGAACCTGGGAGAGACAGATTCTATGATGGAGGAGAATCATCGTTCAAAATGACTTCGTCAGATTGGAAAGATAGGTGGAACTCAACAAGATCATACTTCAGGTGGATAAAAGCAACATCCTGGATTTAGGGTTTAAAAAAAAAGTTTTGTGAGTGTTGTTAGGCAAACACAAATGATGAAGACACCTGGGACATTCAGTTGATTCCAACAAAAAGCAATGAAAGTTTGCATTTTATGCAAGTATGTAACCTAGATCAAAGTTGGCAGTAATAACTATGCTATTCTGACTGTATCTGGGACATTGTATTCGTTGTAAGTAGGGCACTGACAAAACTCAGTGAAAAGACAAAGGCGATAGAGGTCCTGTGAATTCTATCCCACGTGAAATAATTGGGAAAACTCTGGACGTTTAACAAAGAGAAGAGAAGACTTAGGTGAACTTGAAGGCTCTTTCTCAGTGTGAAAGGCTGTTACATGAAAGCTAGAGGACTAGGTCTGATTCTTTACAGTAATAGCTTGTGACCATTATAATATTTCAGTTTCCCAGGAGAGACACATTATAATTGCACATGACTCTTTCGGTACATTTTCATCCCATCTTTTCTTCTTACACATTTTTAGTATATCATCATCATAGTACTACCTTACGTTGCATAGGGTTTTAGAGGTGTGGTTCACATTACATTGATTGGACCCTTATCACAAATGTGGACAATAGCAAGGGGGTTATTATAATTTCCATTTTGTAGAGGAGGAACTTAAGTCTAAAGAAGTTGGTGATGAATTCTGCCCCAGGTGAGATGGCTTTTGAGGGATGGTACTCTGGACAGAATTTTGGATTTCTAGGGCCAGTGCTATTTCCACTCACATATGCTTCTTCTAAAGGTAAAACCTCTCCAGTTAACTCAAAACAGTGTTGGTTTTTTTGACAAGAAAAATGATCAGTTCATGCTCTTTCCAACAAGTCCTTCAGTTCATTACCTTGGGCGTGTGTCATGGCACACACCCTAAATAGTGACTATTAACTGAGGTGACACAAGGCCTTGGGTGACATGTACAAGAAAACCAATGAGATAGTACAGATTTTAAGGGAATGGGAAAGATTTCCTCTTTCAATATTTGCGTCAGTTTTGAGAGCAGAAAGAGCTGGAGGATGATTTGTTAGCATGTCTTTCCTATTATACATTATTTTTTCCTTTTCCTGGTTTCAGCACCTTTTCCCTTCTTTCAGCAAATTGTTTTTAAGAGCACGTAAAGACTCTTAGATCATGTAAATACTCTAGCAAAGATGGAGATAAATGTTTAAATTGTTGCCAGTTGCCTATGTTTATAAGTTAAAACAGGCTATTGTACAGTTTCCAAAATGTTCACGTTCACTAACATTACAGTGGTTAAGAGGGCGGTCTCTAGCATTTTGTTGTACGATTCCGCCATTTTTGACCTGGGTGGCCCTAAGCAAGCTATTCAACTCCTCCAAGTCACGGTGTCCTCATCTGTAAAACGGGTATGATTAATATCAACAGAATGGAGGTGTTGTGACAATTCAATGAGATAATCCTTATAAGATGCCTAGAACAGAGGAATGGTCTATACATATTAGCTATTTTTATTGTTCACTACGTAGCACTTAAGATTGGGGTGAGAGTAAGGAACAAGAATGATTAAAGAATTTGCGCCTTCTTTTTTTGTGTATGAGGATGGAGATAATTAGCGATACTGGAAATGCATTCTGGATCTGTCAGCTGGTGTTTGTTTTTCTCTGGCGTAGGCGGAATATGTGGAAAGTTCGCTTTTTGCGTACGGGGATTTGCGCACTTTTTGGTAGGAGCCAGATCACCAAGACAAGTGCGTGTTCCTAACCCGTTTTGAAGCACAGTGGGATGGATTCTTCCATTCTGGGATTCCACGGCAACTTCTCTTTCCAGAATGCACTCCTATTATGTGTGGTTCTTCATCAAACATAGGCTGCTTCAATGCCTTAGATTTATATTAAGGGAAAGAGCTGAAGATGGACCTCTGTTAGCGGACTTGCTGAAGATTACCTAGAAAATCAAATTCTAGAGCTTTTTCCAGGAACTTTTTCAACAAAGTTCAACATTCTAATCATAAAGAGGGACTATGAAAAACAGAGCTACCCCGAGTGCGATTAGTAAAAACAGGGCAAGAGCCATCCTGAAATGTCAGGCATTAGTGATGAACTTAAATAGGTTTTTCATAATAGAGTTATACTTTCGATGTGACATTTGCAAATGAGCTCCCAGCCCAGGATGATTGCTTAAATCTTTTTCTCTGAACTATGATTTTTCTAATAGCAGACCCTGATATTCTGGGTATCATTGTTGCCTGGCTTCTGACACAGTGACATATTTCATATGTTTTAGTGCTGGAATAAATCTTCTTTTTCCATTTGCTTGGACCCACTGCCTATGCTCCTTAGCTGTCCGTGACCCATGGGCTCATAGTGTATGGAACACAGAAACATTTTCCTCCAGAAAGCCCCACAATTTAAAAGATTTTTAACATTTCAATTTACTGTATTATTAACTTATTTGGTTTTCTACTTCGTTTTGAGATTTTTTTTTGTATAATTCCCATTTTCCTAGAAAATTACTCATATCAGGCAATCTTTCAAATATGCTATTATAACATGTTATATATATTCTAACATTTACTCTCTTTTCTATTGGTATTTATGACCCCACCTCTTTTCTAATGCCATTTCAGTTGTCTTTTTATTCTTACTAAGGTTTTCCAAAAGGTTATAGTAATGTCATTCATGTTTTCAAATAAATAACATTTTCTATGATTAAAAAATAGATTTTAACAAATTCTGATACAGTTTCTATAAAAAAGTGGTTGCATACTTCCTTGCTTTCCTAAATAGAATATGTGGAACAGAACTTGAGCATTTGCTTAGAATCACTGGAAACCCAGTCACTGTGTGATATGTGTGAATGGGATGGTCTTAGGGTTTATTATGGTGCAGGCTGCTTGCCTATGACATATGTGGCCACTTTGCAAACATTTGCTTTTGATTGTTTTTCTTTTCCTTCTGAGGCTGCCCACTAACATGCTATTTATTTCTGCTATTGGTGTGACTATTGTTAGCGGTTTCTCTCTTCCAACTTTCTCTCTTTAATCATCTGTGGGCCAGGATGAAAGATAAGTGAACATTTTAGAATGGTACATAAAATATGGGAAAATGGGCACCGAGTTAAGGTGTATGAGGCCTTCCTGTGTGCAAAATACTTGAGTTTCAGTGTTCAGAATTTGTTGTATGTCTTTTGACCATGAGATGTTTTCTTCTTTTTCTGTTTTTCCTTCTCGTTCCTATCTGTAGCTGGCTTTGGCATGTTCTTGTATTGCTGTCATTTAGAGAACTTTCTTTTCACTGTCACTATTGTTTGTAGCTTTGTTACAGAACTCAAGTTTCTGTCTTGCATTAGAGTTGTCCGTTGCAAGCTACATGTTCAGCAAATATTTGTGGAATGAATGAATGTTTCTCCTATTTTATGCCATATTAAATTGTAAACTTCTTGAGGTGGAGAGATTATTTTCTTTGTCCTTGTGTCCACTCAGCACCAGGTATACATTCAAAGTTTGCCAAATGACTGACTGAATAAAATTGTTAGACGACACAGAATTGTTGGTAATAAATAACTTCCAAAGAACTTGATTACTGGGGATAGAAAGACATAGGAAATAGGAATCCATGGGATCACAAATGAGAGAGAGTTTACAGTAAAAAACATGTTAAATGCTTATTAAGTACTGTTGTATAGTCTAGAAAAGTGTTTCACTTTTTATTGGGTCAGAGAATGATTGGGAATGTGGAATGATTGAGACCTGGAGGTATTGGGGAACAGAGGGAGCCTGGACTTAGGCTGAATCGAAAGTGAAGAGGAAGTGGGTTTGCCGGGTGGAACTGTCCTACGACGCAGTCGACTCCAGATCCTGCAAAAGTTGCTACGGATGTCATTCTGACTCATTCTGTCTTAACTGTTAGGGAGTCAGAGAGCTTTCACAAATCTTTTTTTTTTTTTTTTGTCTGTGTGATTAATTACCCTTTTCAGGAGTAACATCACTGTATTAGTTTCCTAAGGCTGCTGTAACAAATAACGATAAATGTCTTAAAACGATGTAAGTTCCTTATCTCACAGTCCTGCAGGTTAGATGAATAACAGGTTTCACTGGGCTACTATCAAGGTGTTGGCAGGGCTACATTCCTTTCTGTAGGCTCTAGGGGCAAATCTATGTCCTTGTCCTTTCTAGTTTCTAGAGGCTGCCTGCATTCCTTGTCTTGTGGCCTCCTTCTGTTTTCTAAGCCTGCAATGGCTGGTCAATTCTTTCTCACATTTTATCGTCCAGACGCTAAGTCTTCTGCCTTTCACATCCACATTTAAAGGACTCTTGCGATTTCGTTGGTTCCTGCTAGCTAATCCAGGATAATACCCTTCTTTTAAGGTCAGCTGATTAACAACCCTAATTCCATTTTACCGTGTAACCTAACATATAGGTTCTGGGAATTATGTGGATATCTTTGGGGAGCCATTATTCTACCTACCACAATCATCAAACAAAATATAAAGAACTGAGATTAAGGACAATATCAATAATTGTAGATTTTAATGGTGGGGAAAGCTGGAGAACAGGGAGGTTTGAGCAGAGGGGCTTTGAACAGGGCTCAGAGACAATACAGCCTGGTTCTTTGAACGCAAGAGAGCCAGTGACCAACATGGCAGGCACCTGTTCCTTGCCTCTCAGGTCCTGTAAAACTACCTGTAGGCCAGCCAAACTTTTTTGAAGATTTGGGTGGTCAGAGTTCCAAGTGAGATGTAGCAGGATCTTCATGGAAGACGTGGCGTGTTTTTGAACAGGAATTTGAAGTGAAAGAGCCAAGAGTGTCTTATCCATAGGCGAAGACACTTACTTTTTTAATATTAAGGAGAAACTGAGAGTTTGAGAAATGAAAGAACCGAAGAAAATTAGTGATGAATTGAGATACCGGATCCAGGAATCTTGTTTTCCTGAAACCATCCAGGTCTCTTCCATGGTAAGTGGAACAGGATGAGTCACTTATCCACAGACTTGATTCAAATAGAAGGATGAATCGTGGTACAGATAACAGCTAATGTGATGCCAGACCTCTCTCAGGAACTGTGGAGATTTCAGATGGATACGTAGTCAAAGGGTACATGTGATGACTTTCTGAAAACTTGATCAATAAGTATACATCACCAAGATCAGAATTTATTTGAAATTATGAACAGCCTGGAAGACAGCCAATGCCTGAGTAATAACTCCAGGCAGTCCAAATTCATGCCAGCTTCCTCCGTTTATATAAATTGCTGGACTCTCTCATGCTTGACCCATCTGGTGTATCAGCTATATGTCAGTTTAGATATACGTAAATTTCCTATGGGCATTTATTAGCTTTATTAAAAAAAGAGGCAACTGTCCAAAGGCCTCTAGGCATATGCACCCAAAACATAAAATAAAAGAATGAAATTTAGTACTCAGGCTGACAAACACCTCATAAAAAAGCCAGGCCAGTTCAGCCTACTGAGGCATGCCAGATTGGCAGGCTCGGGCTTGTGTTTTCCCCCAGAAAGTTCACACACCCCTTCTACTGTCTGGTTGGATGGAGAAATAAATTGCAAAGGCAAAGACCGTCAACAGCCTTGTTTTGGGGACTCAGATCTGGAATCCTTTATTAGAAGTAGGATGGCTGATCTTAATATATTTGAATGAGCCAGTGGTTGGGAGAAACCCTCCCAGGGACTCTATCTCTTTATTACAATGTATCTTCCCCACATTCTCTGACTTGCTGTACCACTCTGATTGATGGCTTTCACCCCTGGAGTTCTTCACACTGTCGCTTCCACAAAGCCCACCATTATTCCCTATCTGCCTTCTGACTAAAAGAATTGCTCAGAGACTGCATTGCTCTAAATCAGTGATTTTCCACCCAGAGCAATCCTGCCTCCCAGGGGGCATTTGGAAATATCTGGAGACATTTTTTGGTGTCACAACAATGGAAGGAGGGAAGCTTTGGCATCCAGTGGGTAGAGGCCAATGGGCATTGCAGCGTTTCTGCCATTTTCACGACTTTTGCGAAATCCACATATAACCTGCATTGTTTTTCGCTTAGCGTTTTCCCCAAATGGAACTCACTCCGAAAAAATTAAATATATTTAAGTTGAGACTTTATATTACTGTCATAAACTGAACAATTGTAGCTTTCATAAAAGGAAAGTCATTGTAAAAACTACATCCAAGGAAGACAAAACAATATTATTAAATTACAAGTTGATACCTGATGGCTGCTATCTTTTCTATGAAATGAGAAATTAGCAAGTTTTAGAGAAGTGCTAAAGAGAAGCACCAAACTTAAATAAAGTTAAATAAAATGGGTTGACGGCTTGACAAGAGAATAGTTTTCCCATCCTGTGATTCATTGGTATTTAAGTCCATGTCTTACATTCATTTGATACTGAAAACCATCTTCCACATTGGTTAACGTTATTGTGAACATGTCTCACATTTTGGGAAACACTGAATTATTTTATTCCTCATGTATACACTCTTCTGCCTGGATTCTTGCTTTTTCTGATAGTTTGCCACAGATTTGAACCACAGCTTCAGGCCCATTTTTAGGGTGTGGGTTTCAAATGCTGCATCCAGATAATGGCCACCTATAGCCAGGGCTGTTCCTCTGAATCCAAGAAAATCAGAAGAATCGTAAATTGCAAAAAAAAAAAACAAACCTAGAGCCTGTTATTGCCAACCAGTGGCAAATGCCCTCGTGGAGTTTTATTGCCCACTCCCAGATCATTAAAAAGCCCATCTAGCTGTGATTTATGTCATAGAGTGTTCTGCCTATGTTTTCCTCTAAGACTTTGATAGTTTCTGGCCTTATATTTCTGGCCTTACATTTAGGTCTTTAATCCATTTTGAGCTTATTTTTGTGTATGGTGTTAGGGAGTGATCTAATCTCATACTTTTACATGTAGCTGTCCAGTTTTCCCAACACCACTTATTGAAGAGGCTGTCCTTTCTCCACTGTATATTCCTGCCTCCTTTATCAAAGATAAGGTGACCATATGTGCGTGGGTTTATTTCTGGGCTTTCTATCCTGTTCCATTGATCTGTATTTCTGTTTTTGTGCCAGTACCATACTGTCTTGATTACTGTAGCTTTGTAGTATAGTCTGAAGTCAGGGAGCCTGATTCCTCCAGCTCCGTTTTTCGTTCTCAGTGTTGCTTTGGCTATTCGGGGTCTTTTGTGTTTCCATACAAATTGTGAAATTTTTTGTTCTAGTTCTGTGAAAAATGCAAGCAGCTCATGCAGCTCAATAACAAAAAAACAAACAACCCAATCCAAAAATGGGCAGAAGACCCAAATAGACATTTCTCCAAAGAAGATATACAGACTGCCAACAAACACATGAAAGAATGCTCAACATCCTTAATCATTAGAGAAATGCAGATCAGAACTACGATGAGATATCATCTGACACCAGTCAGAATGGCCATCATCAAAAAATCTACAAACAATAAATGCTGGAGAGGGTGTGGAGAAGAGGGAACACTCTTGCACTGCTGGTGGGAATGTGAATTGGTACAGCCACTATGGAGAACAGTATGGAGGTTCCTTAAAAAATTGAAAATAGAACTACCATATGACACAGCAATCCCATTACTGGGCATATACCCTGAGAAAACCATAATTCAAAAAGAGTCATGTACCACAATGTTCATTGCAGCTCTATTTACAATAGCCCGTAGATGAAAACAACCTAAGTGTCCATCATCAGATGAATGGATAAAGAAGATGTGGCACATATATACAATGGAATATTACTCAGACATAAAAAGAAACGAAATTGAGCTATTTGTAATGAGGTGGATAGACCTAGAGTCTGTCATACAGAGTGAAGTAAGTCAGAAAGAGAAAGATAAATACCGTATGCTAACGCATATATATGGAATCTAAGAAAAAAAATGTCATGAAGAACCTAGGGGTAAGACAGGAATAAAGACACAGACCTACTAGAGAATGGACTTGAGGATATGGGGAGGGGGAAGGGTAAGCTGTGACAAAGCGAGAGAGAGGCATGGACATATATACACTACCAAACGTAAGGTAGATAGCTAGTGGGAAGCAGCCGCATAGCACAGGGAGATCAGCTCGGTGATTTGTGACCACCGAGAGGGGTGGGATAGGGAGGGTGGGAGGGAGGAAGAGGCAAGAGGGAAGAGATATGGGAACATATGTATATGTATAACTGATTCACTTTGTTATAAAGCAGAAACTAACACACCATTGTAAAGCAATTATACTCCAATAAAGATGTAAAAAAAAAAAAGCCCATCTTAAATGTACTTGTAATCCTTTTTTGTAGAATTAAAGTGACTCTGCTTCAGAATGTTTATTAGAGTAATTATTCTGGGTCATAATATTCTAAAGAGAAGGACTACATTCTCTGATATTAACTGATTGCCCATTAAATGTTCCGTGCGTGAGGATGAGTCAGTATCATTATTCATAATATCCACTTTTGGTTCTATATTTTTATCCTGTGAATCAGTTTACAGGTAACCTCATCTTTGTAAACTGCAGGATATACTGAAGGGGTCTGATATCTTTACTGTCTATCTGCTCGCTGGAGAACCTGCAGCAAAATAAGTGATGCTGCATCCTGGCTGCCTTGGCAAAAGGATGGAGAATTGCAACAGGCACTTACTTACAGCTTTTGAGTTCTCACTTGCCTCCTGGTGCCCTATGCTGGAGTCTCTGGTCCAGGAGACCGACATTGCAAGAATTTCTCCCCCTCGGGGAAAACCAATTAATGTTTCACATTAAAAGGGAGCTATGCTGCATTATGAAAACAGTCTGGGCTTGGCTGAATTCTTTTCTCTCTCTGGAATTGGTTTCTATACCTATAATTATCTTCAGACACCACCATAAAAGCCCTCCAATTTTCTTTACCTCATGTTGTTTTTCCTTTGGGGCACCGCTTCCGGACCCATCCGACTTTTCTACGAAGCTGTAATTAGTAGAATAATATCTAATAATTCCCCCTCATTCTGAAGGGAGCAGAGGCGGCATGGAGTGAGCACAGAGGCAGGTGATGAGGGCTACAGAGGTTCTCCCTGGACTGTATTCAATATCGTCACCATCCCGCAAGCAGTACGCTGCCCATGTCACCCAGCGTCAGCCTCAATGGCCCAGCAACCTCTGCCTCGGTGACAGCTCAAAACAAGGGAGAGGCACGTGCTACCCGTGGTTTTTCTCCGCCCTTTGACTAAAAAAAGCCATCTCCTTTAAAGAACACACATAGGACTGCTCTGTTCTGTAGCTGCAAGATTTTTCTAGGTGTGGAACAAGGTACTTCCAAATTTCCTTCGCGTAGGATGAGGCGTTGCATTATTCATTTCGCCGGTGGGATTCAGGCCCAATAAAATGAGGTTTTAGAGTGAGACGAATGAAACAAGACCTCGCTCACTTGAGAGTTTATTATTTCACTCTTAACGTGAGCCATCACGTGTGTTACTCTGAATGCCTGTTAGAATCTCTTTTTGTAGGAAATCAACAGTATGAAATAATTTCCCCAACAGTAAAAATTATATATTAAAGGGCACACGTACTTCATGTCTTTGTTTTTACAGCAGGCGAAGACTTATCTTCCAGCTACTTGTTTTGTTTCTGTTTGTTCTAAAAGGATCCTAAATAAAATGGTTTTGCTTTTAGATTTAAGAGGATGTCCCGTCTGACATGAGCTCAGATAAAAGAAAAGCGTTTATGTGTAATCTCTGGCAGACAGTGAAACTGGTTCCTATATAGACTCATAGATTTTACTGCTGGGAAGGACCTTAAGGAACATTTAGTTGAACCCCTTGTGGGTCATCAAATGGAAGTAATAGTGTGCTGCCTTCAAGATTGAAGTGAAAGTTACTTTCTGAGAAGAAACTTAGGGAAAACAAAACCAACAACCAAAACGTGTAATGAAGGTGATCCGCCTTTTGTAGAAGCAGTTGATCAAAAGACATAAACCTGTAAAAGACCAGTCCCCAAACCCAATTCTGGAGACCTGGTATTATATGAGGTACGCATGGCTTGGAATGGTCAACCTAACCAATTGTATTGTGCTTGTGCTCCAGACGGGGGTAACACACGGAATGTGGGCAGCCTGCAACAGAGATAAAGAAGAGGTGAAGAGAGTATCCGTTACTGCTAGAGCCGAAGTCAATTGGCCTGTGTAGTGAGATGTGATACTCATCTAGCAGGGGGTCCAGAGGCAGGGCAGGCTTCAGACACAGGCCTCTGGGCTCCAGACCCCCTTCCTTCTCTTCTCTCCCAGCCTTTTCTCTAGGTGGCTTCACAAAGGCTGCAGCTGCCTCACAAAATATCTTGGAAAAATTTTTTGTTGTCACTGAAAATCAAGAAGAGTTAACCAGAGTACGGATTGGTGAAGTCATCTCTAAATTGAATGCTGTGGAAGTAAAGACTTGAAGCCAGGGGTTGTGAGGACACGTTCACCCCCTGAGACTTTGCAGCGATCATGGCATTGGAGTTTCCTCTGGAGAAGTAACGTAGACTTGAGCCCAGTTTATCCTATTTTATTCTTGTCTGCAGGACTGGGTGGCCCCAAATGGCATCTGGGATACAAAGGAAAGTCCATACGTTAGCTTTTTTGGGAGGAATAATAAAACTCCTTTTGCTCTACTGTGAACATTTAGTCTTAACACTTTTTTGTCTCAAGATCAGATGTACATAATATTTTGTAGCAGTTAAGATACAGAGAGCTTATAGGATAGGGAGCACAGCTCAGGGTTAAGGAGGGGCTCCAAGTTTAAATGAAAAATAATGACCTAGAACAAATTGTTCAGAACACGATTTTTTTTTTTTTTTTTTTTCAGATTCCCAGTTCAGGGAACTGCCCCAACAGGGTGAGAAATTCTGCACAGCTTCTATACATAAGGACAGATTTTCAGCCTGTGCAAGTAGTTACAGAAAGTGAAGTTTGTAGCACTTGGGAAAATATGGGGAGGAAGATGCCCAGTGCATGTTTGATAAATGACCAGTTTAGGCTTAACAGGAAATGTGAATGAAACGTGCTGGACTCATAGAAATGGAGGCTAATGGAACTGGGAAGGAGATAGGATGGATCCTTCCTTTAAAAGGACAGGACGAAAGAGGGAAGGAGGGTGTATGAACCAACCACTGAAAGAAAAGAGCGCTAAGAAGCTGCCCCTGTAGTGTTAGGAAAACTGAGCTTCGGGAAGACATAGAACAATTCTAAGTAAAGTTTATAGAACAGGCCCAAATGAGGAAGCTGCCGCAGTGTAGCCTGAATCAGAATGTTTGGTTCATCCAGGCACCTTCGCTAATGGACCTTTCGGCTTTGCCTGGAGCGAGGACAGGGTGGTGGGGCAGCCAGAATGCCTGGGCATCGTTGCCCAGGGTGGATCGGATGACCGGGGGAATGCACAACTATATAATTCTGCATTTTCTCCTCTCCTTTCCATGAAGGTGATTGATGGTTTTCTGCGGTACGCGGGCCTCTCACTGTTGTGGCCTCTCCCGTTGCGGAGCACAGGCTCCGGACGCGCAGGCTCAGCGGCCGTGGCTCACGGGCCCAGCCGCTCCGCGGCATGTGGGATCTTCCCGGACCGGGGCACGAACCCATGTCCCCTGCATCGGCAGGCGGACTCTCAACCACTGCGCCACCAGGGAAGCCCGAAGGTGATTGATTTTAAAACCAGAAGGGCAGGAAAATTTTGGAAAGAGGTAACTGAAGATATAATGAGAGAATCGCTGTTTGTGTTAAATGAGTTTAAGGCTTTGGCCTGGAGGAACCGCATCCCATGATGCTGAGGGTTCTTGGAGAAGTGATGGTGAAATACACTACAGTAAGTCCCCTACATACGAACGAGTTCCATTCCAAGAGCATGTTCATAAGTCCAATTTGTTCGTAAGTCCAACAAAATTAGCCTAGGTACCCAGCTAACACAATCGGCTATATAGTACTGTACTGTAATGGGTTTATAATACTTTTCACACAAATAATACATAAAAAACCCTCACAAAAATAAAGAAAACATTTTTAATCTTACAGTACAGTACCCTGAAAAGTACAGTAGTACAGGACAACAGCTGGCATCCAGGGGCTGGCATCGAGTGAACAGGCCAGGAGTGTTCCAGACTGGAGGAGGGAGAGGAGGTGGGAGACGGTAGAGCTGAATCAGGATCGTCCGCAATAGGAGACGGAGGGCGAGCTGCAATTCCACTCACGCCTGACGCTGATGGAACGCATGTTTGCGTCTTTGAAAGTTTGCAACTTGAAGATTCGTACGTAGGGGACTTACTGTATTGATAACCCTGGCGGGGGGCAGGGGGAGGGGGGCACCAGAAGATGGAAAACATGCTAATTTGGAGAAAGTAGAAAGATGTGGGTCCTCAAGGCATCTATGGGTAGCTTGAGGTTAACTGCCAAACAATTTTAGAGATGAACCTGAAAGAGTGTATGAGTTCACTCAAAAACAAGTCATGTTAAACTAACCTCAAATACCATTTGATAGAATTAACAGACTTAAATCGGTTACATGCCACAGCATCATTTTATAGGGCTTTTTCAGGATACTTCCTGAAGAGGTATTTTCAGGATACCGCATGAGTGTGGGCTGAAACCAAAAGATTAAAGAAATTTACACCAAGAATGAAGATTAGTTGATTAGTGTTAATCTGAGACAGTTGTTTAGCGGCATCCTTCAAGATTCTGTTCCTGATATATTTTTTTCTAACAACTTGGATTAATACATAAAATAAGTGCTTTCCTAATACGCAGATGTCTTCAACTGAGAGTAGTGATAACATACTGAATGCGAGATTCAGAATCCAAGATATGGGTCTAAATTAGTAAGGTGTACTAATGGAATGAAATGAACGTATCAAACTTATAAAGGAAAAAAAGGCAATGAACAAGAGAGTGAAAAAAAAATGACCTTCATAAATTTATTACCCAAAGCACAAGGCAAACCAAAGAAAACCTGCCATTTTATTTGATGCTAAGTTAGATGTGTGCCTTGCATTGTGACTCCCAAATATTGACCCACAACGGGTTGGCTAATACTGCTGGCTGAACTGCTCTATAATATTACATTTAGTTCTAAGCACCCCAGGTTCATACGGAGATTACACAACATTCAGTGGCCTACAAGCGAAGGAAGGCAAGAGTCTGGAAACCAGGTTGATGAAAAATGGCGTGTTTGTTCGGTCATTTCAGCAAGCATTTATTGAGTGCCTTATATGTGCCATTTACTGTGCTAGGCACAAACTGATAATGCAGATTGTCTGCTGTTTAAGGAAAGAGTCTAGTCAGGGCAACTGACATGTAGCCCAACAGCAAAGTACACGGGGCCCACTGGGAGGAGAGAGCACAGAGAAGAGGTTAACCCTTAGGTACATTCTTTTTCTTTTTTTTTGCGGTACGCGGGCCTCTCATTGTTGTGGCCTCTCCCGTTGCGGAGCACAGGCTCCGGACGCGCAGGCTCAGCGGCCATGACTCACGGGCCCAGCCGCTCCGCGGCATGTGGGATCTTCCCGGACCGGGGCACGAACCCGCGTCCCCTGTATCGGCAGGTGGGCTCCCAACCACTGCGCCACCAGGGAAGCCCCCTTAGGTACATTCTTGATGGATAAAAGTAGTGAACCAGATAGAGACAGAGGGAGAGGTTTCCATGGAGAGGGAAAAGCACGTGGGAAAACATAGTGGCGTAGAAGATCTGAGGGCGCTTGGGAGTGGGAAGCAGTTTGGTGTGTCTGGAATGTGTGTGTGTCTTGCATGAGATGATGGCAGAAGTAGAAGGGGGCCGCTCTTGGCCAAAGTAAGGGGTTTAACTTCATCCTTGAAGCACTGAGAACCAGTAAAGGGCTTCAGCAGGTGACATGATTAATAATGTAATTTAGAATGATCACTCTGGCTTTAGCTTGGAAGGTGGATTGGAAATGACCGATGCAGTTGTCCAGGTGAAAAGTTATGAGGGCCTGAACTGAGGCAGTAAAGAGAGGAAGATGGGGTCAGATTCTAGAGTTACTAAGGAATTAACATCAACAGAACTTTGATTGGGATGGAGGGAGGAGGTGGGAGGAGTCCAGTTTGATTTCCAGAATGGTTACCAGTGTGACTGGGTAAATCGTAATGTGATGGGAGAGGAAATGGAGGAAGAGGAACAGGTTTGAGGAACGGGTCCAGCTTGAGTCTCCTTGGGAAGATCTCTATTGATGGCCAAGTGGCAGTTGGGTATATGGGTCTAGAGCCCCAGGAGGGGCCTGTGATACAGCTCCAGGTAGGGAGGCAGGACTGTGGAAGTCGTCCTGGATAGTGTGCGCAAGTGAGGAAAGAAGAGGGTCAGATATGGACACTGGAAACAGCAGCATTGACACAACATGCACAGAGTAGCAACACAAGTCTCTGCAAAAGAGATTAAGGGGTAGCCAAAGAGACACAAAGCAAAATTTCAAGCAAGTATCCATTAGAAATACAAGGTTAGGGACTTGCCACAGTATTTGGCAACTTGAGGGTCACAGGGGCACACGGAGGACAGACTGATTGTATGGTAGGAGTGGCGTTCTGGTCTCCTCGAGGGCTGAGAAGTAGAGAAGAGCCGAGGAAGTGGTGGCCTGGAGGCTGGTGGCTCTGCTGAACCCAGGGCATGGGTGGCAGCTTCCTTCAGCCTTTGCTCCTGCGGTTTCTTTCACAGGGACCTCCTGTCCTTCCCGGCCATTTCTGCCTGCTCAACTCCTGCTAAATCTTCAGAACTCAGATGACAGAGAAAAGGAAATTCAGGCTAGTGTGGTGTCCCTTTCAAGGTGTCTTTGAATGTTGCATTTTCTTTTCCTTCTCACATTCCAAGAGGGTCAGAGACAAACGCAGTGCGGAAAGTCCTGAACTTGACTCTGCCCGGCTTACAGCCCATCTCGTTGCATCATCAGCGTTTCTTTTCCTGTCTTTCTGCCCCAGGCTACTGTGACCGTCTTAACAGTAAGAATCACGCTTTTTCCCTCATCATCACCATTAACACGTTTACTTTACTGCTGGGGCTCAGTATTTCGCAAATGCATTAATGTGTCTGTCAGTCATGTTACGTGTTGTTGAGAGAACTGGGGATGTTGATTCTGGAAAATCCATTCATGGGGTTTCGCACCACGAACACGTTCTCCTGACGTAGTGCTTTTTCAGGTCATGAGATAAGATACGAGGTAAGATGTGTACAGATCGTCTAAAGATGGTACCTTTTCACTGACCTGCTGGATCCTGACTTGGCTCATGGCCTTGGCCTTACAATGCTTGGTGCTGTTATCTGAGCACTGTTCACACATCCTGTAGAGGAAGCTTATTGAAGACAGGGGCCCCGTTTCACAGATTTGCTAATGTTTTTGTAGTCTTCATAGTGCTTAGCAAATTGCCCACAGCAGATAGTAGATAGTTGACAAATATTTGTCAGGTTGAATGTGAATGGGCTGCAGGGAATCTAGCTTCATTAAAATTAGCAGTAAAACCACACTATATACTGAGAAAAAAATCAAATACTGCATAAATCTGAAAATCTGTCCTTGTTCTCAACTGATTACATTTTATTTTTGGCATTTCTTTTATTGGAGGCCTCAGGTGGTCTCTTAGTCATGTCCCGGCAAGAGTACATTGGCAACGGAGGGGGAACCTCTACTGAGAAGGGCGGCTCAAGTGGTCCAGGTCCTGGCTCCACCATTGACGCGTTGTCTGACTTTGCATAAATGTAGAAATTAGAATGATTTCTCCTTCCCCTCCCCCCTCCCCCCTCCCTCCCCTTCCCCTTCCTCCTCCTCCTCCTCCTCCTTCCTCTTCCTCCTCCTCGGCTTCCTCTTCCTCCTCCTCGGCTTCCTCTTCCTCCTCCTCCCCTTCCTCCTCCTCCTCCCCTTCCTCCTCCTCCTCCTCCCCTTCCTCCTCCTCCCCTTCGTCCACCTCCTCCCCTTCCTCCTCCCCTCCTCCCCTTCCTCCTCCCCTCCTCCCCTTCCTCCTCCTCCTCCCCTTCCTCCTCCTCCTCCCCTTCCTCCTTCCCTCCTTCCTCCTCCTCCCCTCCCTCCTCCTCCTCCTTCCTCCTCCCCTCCTCCCTTCTTCCTCCTCCTCCTCCCCTTCTTCCTCCTCCTCCCCCTCCTTCCTCCTCCCCTCCTCCCTTCTTCCTCCTCCTGTCCTTCCTCCTCCCTTCCAGCCTCCTGCTTTGATTGGGTACAGAGCTGGAGTACTGCTAACAATTTACCCAGGAGCCTCAGTTTCTTTATCTGTAGATGGTCTGAGCTCTACACCTAGCTCCAGCTATGAGGATTAACTCAGATATGTTTACTGTGCTTATCACAGAGATGATATACAGTAAACACTTCATATGCTTATTTTTGTTATGCTGAGGGGATGTCAACGGATCTGCCTCAGTTTGTAGATTTATATTAGGCTGACAGGAGAATCTGACATAGCTCAGGAACAGGCCCTGGGAGCCAGCTCTGTAAAGACAACTTGTGACTAATGAGTTTCCAAGTTGTGTGGCCTCTATTCCTGCACACCTCGCATTCCATCTGCCTTTGCCTTTTCACGCATGCTCTCCTGACTGCATCTAGGCCCTTATAACGCTTGTTCTTGGAAAGATTTTGTAACTGCGCTTCCCTTAATTCACTGCTTGCTGTCAGAGGACTCTTCCACGAAGACAGATCTGATGTTAACACTCCTTGGTTTAACACCTCCAGTGGCTTTCCGTTATCTATTTAATCCGTGTAAATGGTCATTTGAGGCCTTCAGAAGGAGGCCGCCTCCTTCTGTGACTTACTGAAATAAACTTGGGCTTTGGCGCTCCAGCATCTCTTGTTTAAACATGGCTCTTGGCAAAAGTATTTGACCTTGGTGCTTATTTGAATTACCTGAGCCTCTGTTTTCTCATTGGTAAAATGGAGATTATGTTATTTGCCTTGTGGGTTGATATAAGGCTTAGAGACGATGGAAGTATAGTTGGTGGCTCAAAAAAATGACAGAGATTATCCTGCTACACCGCTTTTGCCCTTTCCTGTTCTTTCTTACCCCGGTGTCTTTTCTCAAATCCAAAACGTAGATCATTCCACTACCTCGGTTCTACGTCTTCACCCCCTCGCCTTTTAAGCATCCCTGATTTTAAGAATTGAACATCATTGTCCTTGAAGATTTCTACCTAGATTGTTATCAAATGTAAACAGGACATGTTAATGAAGTCATATTCTTGGGTTTTAATGAAACCAACAACTTTTTCATTTTAAAACTTGATTTTAATGGGTGTACCTCCCTATGTCAGAGACCCATAATGGATATGAAAATGGGGAGTAAAATACTAAGTTTAGGAAAAGCAAACATGGACAGGATTTCTACTTGTAGTGATTGCCAAGGAGACAACAGAAGGTCAAGTTTTCTATGTCTTGGCTTGACTTTTCAGCCTACTAGGTGTTCCTTCAACTTAGTAAATATTCATATTTACTGATTTCACTGCACATTTGATCTCCCTCAGAATCATGTCCAGAATACACCTTAAGTGAATACATTTTTTAGCAAGAATGATGAATTACAGAACATCTGAGCTGTAACAAATATATCTTAAAAGTTTCAAGTGGTTTGTTTTGATAAGTAGAGAAGGCGTGAATTCAGTTTGGAATTGAATGTTTGAACTTTCTCTTACTTTCTTTTCAATTCTTGTGGGACTGAACAGTGTTTATTAAAGAAAGTAGAGGAGTGTGTAGGTTTAAGCTGTTTCTTTCCAAGAGGTCCTGGCAGGATAAAGTTATTGATAATTGGATGGACAATATTTCCATCTATTTATGAAAAGGGAACAATAATTATAGTCGTTCCAAAATATAGTAAAGAATTAGAATTAAATACAATTAAAAGCCATTTAAGAAACCCAGAGAGCAGGTAATTAGCTTCATTTGACGATTGGACAGGTGATGGTTTTCTCCCCTTACTTACCTGTGCTCATCCATAGGCAATGCTTGAGCCTGGATCTTTCGATAATTCTTAACTTAAAACTTTTAGCTCTACTGCGGGGTCAAGACCTGTCACACAGCGGATCGTGTGGCATCGAAGATCAACATGAAGAAATGAGATGGGTTCTGCTGTCAGATGATAAATTTGCCTCAGGTGTTCCCAGGCGCAGATGATAAATTTGCCTCTTATCACTTACGTTTCCTCTCTATTTTCAACGCGGGAGTAAGAAGAATACAGCAGTTATCTTACTTAGTGAAATTTCAAACAGTCAAAAATTTCTATTCATCATGCACCTTCTTTCCCAACTCACACATAGAATCATAGCGCTGGGGTGCGGCAAAATGTTCATCTTGAATCTTGGGATGGCTTGGTTAGGTCTTACTACCCACAGAGGGCCATGTCGTTCACTGTAGTCTAATTACTTTGAAAATCGACAAGTTGCCTTTGTTATATGCGGTAAGACTCACTACTCTTGACAAATACGAGGGAGCTGTACCTGCTATTGTTGGTAATGCATCTTGGTAATCTTCAAAGGAGATTATTACGTGTATTTAGAATTTTAAAAAAACATTCCCCTGAATATGCCCTTGGCATTGGCATCCTTTCTCTTAGTCAGCGGGTCTGGATACTCACAAAGGAGAGATACCTATGCAGTGTTCTTCTCAGCTTAGGAATCAAGATGGGTATTTTCTGGGTCAAAACCAACCAGTTCTAGAAAGGAACTAAAGCACTTTAGCCTACACTGGGTGCTAGCAAGATTAAGCTTGTAAAGTTTATTGGATTGATTTGAGAGCTTTTAAAGACAAGCTGCAGCTCGCGGGTCTAACCTTCTATCCAAATTTATTTACTTCTTGCATTTTACCTCCAAATCCTCCATTGAAATCGTCTGGTTGCGCTAGCCAGAACTGACAGCAACATGAATTCACTTAATGGACAAATCAGTTTCCCTTTACCATTTCTTATTGCTTGCATCTAAAGTCAAGACCCTAGACTTCTTCCCCTTGTCCAGTCTCCATCTCTCTTCAACCAAATTCAGACACGCAGGCATCTCATGCCTCACCTTCTCTTTTGCCTCTAACCTAGACCACATCCAGCTGCTGCTACCATTTTATATCCTACCTTTGCCTTCGCTCCCCTTTTACCCAACTTTATAAACCTTGGATCAAAAAACAAGAAGAGATAAACTGTGTCTTTATGAACCATAGGCACTGCTTTTGAATATTTATGCATTTAGTTTTTCTTATGGTACTTCACCCATGCACAGAACTGAATTTCCTCAAAAGATAACTTGACAAAAATCTTTGAATAAGCTAAGTGATGTTCAATCATCTAGCATGATAAAGCAATGTAATTTGGTTAGATGATAGTTCCGTATGAGAAAAACGGAGTGGGAGGGAAAATAGAATGAGCTTAAAAAATTATTTTCTCTTAAATTTACCTTTGTAGGAATCTGTCTTCATAGATACAGCTTTTTATTTGGACTACAGCTTAGAATCACTGAAGCAAACATTGCTTTATATCCACTGTGATACCAGATCAATGATGTGGTCGGTGCATTGAGCAAAAGGAGCTCGAGATTATGTTGCTGTTTTCTTTTACTGTTCAGTCAACAGAAAAAAGAGCCAAAAGGAAAGAAATAAAATACAAAAGGAGACATTTTCATCTCCTGTTTTCAGAGCTTTCGTTCTCCTTTAACTCCCAGGGAACTAGTGTGCAATATCATGTAATTACCATTTTAAAAGGCAATTATAGAACTTTTTAAAAAAAAGCATCTAGGATGTTATGCATGTACAAATAACAAGGGCTTCTTTTTTTAAATTTTATTGTATTGAAGTATAGTTAATTTATCAAATACAATGTTGTGTTAATTTCAATGCTGTACAATGTTGTGTTAATTTCAATGCTGTACAATGCTGTGTTAATTTCTGCTGTACAGCAAAGTGATCCAGTTATACATATACATACACTTTCTCAAATTCTTTTCCATTATGGTTTATGACAGGATATTGAATATAGTTCCCTGTGCTCTACAGTAGGACCTTATTGTTTATCCATCCTATATATACTAGTTTGAATCTGGTAATCTCAAACTCCCAGTGCATCCGTCTCCTACCCTCCTTGGCAACCACAAGTCTGTTCTCTAAGTCTGTGAGTCTGTTTCTCTTTTGTAGATAAGTTCATTTGTATCATATGTTAGATTCCACAAATAAGTGATATCGTACGGTATTTCTCTTTCTCTTTCTGACTTAACATCACTTAGTATGATTATCTCTAGGTCCATCCATGTTGCTGCAAATGGCATTATTTCATTCTTTTTTATGGCTGAGTAGTATTCCATTGTATATATGTACCACATCTTCTTTATCCATTCATCTGTTGATGGACGTTTAGGTTGTTTCCATGTTTTGGCTATCATAAACAGTGCTGCTATGAACATAGGGATGCATGTATCTTTTCCAATTAGAGTTTTGTCCAGATATATGCCCAGGAATGGGATTGCTGGGTCATATAGTAACTCTATTTTTATTTTTTTAAGGAAGCTCCATACTGTTTTCCATAGTGGCTGCACCAATTTACATTGCCACCAACAGTGTAGGAGGGTTCCCTTTTCTCCACACCCTCTCCAACATTTGTTATTTGTAGAGTTTTAAATGATGGCCATTCTGACCAGTGTATGGTGGTACCTTCTAGTAGTTGTGATGTACATTTCTCTGATAATTAGCACTGATGAGCATCTTTTCATGTGTCTATTGGCCATCTATATGCCTTCTTTGGAGAAATGTCTCTTTAGGTCTTCTGCTCATTTTTTGATTGTTGTTGTTGTTATTGAGTTGTATGAGCTGTTTGTGTATTTTGTAAATTAAGCTCAACAAGGGTTTCTTTAATGAAGTTTCAGTTAGGCTGGTAATAATATTTGACAAGCATTAACACAGTATACCTTTTCCCATTCTTTTGACCTATTTGTGTCCTTATTTTTAAAGTGGGTTTCTTATAATGATTATATAGTTGGGTTTTGCTTTTTTTTTATTTGGGTGCAATCTCAACAATTCTGCTTTTTAATTGGGTTGTTTAAACCATTTACATTTAATGTGATTATTGATATAGTTGGCTTAAAATCTACATATTTTGTGATTTGTTTTCAATTTGTCCCATTTCTTTGTTCTTTTCTGTCTTCTTCTGGATTGCTTTTAATTATTCCATTTGATCTCTTTTGTTGTCTCGTGTACTAGCTCTAACTCTTTGTTTTGCATTGTGAGTGGTTGTTTCATGGTTTATAATATACATCTTTAACTTGTCTTAGTCTACCTTCAGAGATATTATACCACTTAATATGTTTATAAGACCTTACAATATAATTCCATTTCCCACATACTGGACACTGTATTATTATTGTTATATGTTTTACTTCTATATACATTATAAACCTCACACAACAGTATTATTTCTGTTTTAACAAGTCGGTCTTTTAAAGGTAATAAAAACTAAGAACAAAAATTATATTTACCCATTTCTGGCACTCTTCATTTCTTTGTGTATATCTAGATTTTCATATGGTTTTCTTTCTGCCTGAATGACTTTCTTAAATATTTCGTGTAGAGCAGGTCAGCTGATGATGAATTCTTTCAGGTCTTGTGTGTCTGAAAAGTTTGTATTTTGACCTTATTTTTGGGTATAGAATTCAAGGTTGACTTTTTGTTCCCCTTTCAGTACTTTTAATATGATGCTATGGTTTGCATTGTTTCCAAAGACAAGTTCACTCTCATTCTTATTTTGTTCTTCTGTCCACGATGTTCCTTTTTACTCTGTCTGCTTCTAAGACATTTTTCTTTTTCTTTTTTTTTTTTTTTTTGCGGTACGTGGGCCTCTCACTGTTGTAGCCTCTCCCATTGCGGAGCACAGGCTCCAGACACACAGGCTCAGCAGCCATGGCTCATGGGCCCAGCCGCTCTGCGGCATGTGGGATCTTCCCAGACCGGGGCACGAACCCATGTCCCCTGCATCGGCAGGCGGACTCTCAACCACTGCACCACCAGGGAAGCCCTAAGACATTTTTCTTTATCATTGGTTTTAAGCAATTCAATTATGTTGTGTCTTAGTTGAATTTTCTCCATGTTTCTAGGTTTGAGGTTCTTGGTGCTTCTTGGAGTTCTAGATTTATAATTTTCATCAAATGTGGAAAAAAGCCAGCCATTACTTTTTCAGAAGTTTTTCCCATACTCCTTTTCCTCTCCCTTGAGTGTAGTGTTTTCACAGGTCATTGTTGCTTCATTCATTTTTTAAAAGTCTCTTTTTACTCTTTGTTTCATTCCTGAGAGTCTTTATGGCTATGGGACAAGTTCACTCATGTTTTATTTCTATAATGTCTAATCCACTAGTAATTCCATGTAACATCTAAGGTATTTTTTTTCATCTCAGTCCTTTTTTTTTATCTCAGTCATATTGTTTTTAATCTCTAGAAGTTTGGTTTGATCTTTTAAAATATTCTTTTATGTCATAACATGTTCAATTTTTCATCTAGCTTTTTGAAAATATGGAATAAAGTTATAATAATCATTCTAACATCTTTGTCTATTAATTCCACCAATTGCATCATTTCTGGGTCAGTTTTGCTTGATTTATTTTTATCCTCATTATAGGTCATATTTTCCTACCTCTTTGCATGCCTGGTAATTTTTTTAAAAATATTTTTATTTATTTTGTTGTGCTGGGTCTTAGTTGCAGCAGGCGGGCTCCTCAGTTGCGGCTCGCCTGCTCCTTAGTTGCAGCACGTGTGCTCTTTAGTTGCGACCGGTGGGCTTCTTAGTGGCAGCTCACGGACTCCTTAGTTGTGGCACGCGAACTCTTAGTTGCAGTATGCATGTGGGAATCTAGTTCCCTGACCAGGGATTGAACCTGGGCCACCTGCATTGGGAGCGCCGAGTCTTAACCACTGTGCCACCAGGGAAGTCCCGTGCCTGGTAATTTTTGATTAGATGCCAGACATTGGGATTTTACCTTGTTGAGTGCTGGATATTTTTCAAATCTTTATAAATATCCTTGAGCTTTGTTTTGGGATACAGTTAAATAACTTGAATAGTCTGATTTTTTTCTAGGCTTGCTTTTAAGCCTGATTAGGCAGCACCAGAGAAGCATATAGCTTGCATCTAATATTGCCCCCGTACTGAGGCAATACTTTCTGGACACTCTATTTGATATCTCATGAATTAAATGACTTCCCACTGGGACTGGTGGGAGCAGACACTGTTTCTGATCTATGTGAACTCCAAAGATTTTTTCCTCTGCTTCTTTTGTGTTCCATTTCTTTCTTTAGTGTCAGGTAGTTTCCTCATACACGTGTGCTGACCAGTATTACCCTGAAATTTCAACTGAGCTCTTCTGCAGTTTCTGTAGTTGTTTCCTCTCTTTACTCTGCCCCACAAACTCTAGCAGTCTTGTCCTCCCTGCTCTCTCAGCTTTATTTCTTCAACTCAGAGATACCACTGTGTCTCTCCTAGATTCCTCCTCTATGCGTTGCATCCTGGAAACTCTCTTCAGTTAGTTAGCTGAGGTATTATAGGACTTATCTCATTTGTTTTTCCCTCTCTTAGTAATCACTGTCCTGTGTTGCCTGATGTTCAATTTCCTAAAACTTTTTTTTCCCCATATATTTTATCTGTTTATAGTTGCTTTAGGTGAGAGGATAAATCAGTTCTCTAATCTCCATTGTGGTTGATAGCAGAAATCTCTGTTAATCATACTGAAAGCTTGTCAACCTATTAAAGTACATTTCCAGAACTGGAAAAGTTTTACCTGCCTTTGCAGGAAATATATTGAATCTGATCAAGTTTTTCCATTATTTGGGTTCCTGTCTGTTAATTTGTCATCTGCTCAGAAAAATATAGCAAAAGGTCTTCTATCATCAATTTATTAGTCAGTTATTTTATATGCAAAATTGGTACAATACTATCAGCCTTCAACTTTCATAGAGGTATATATATAGACCTTTTTCATTAAGGTACACAGAAATATTCAACTTCAGGCAATGACTGAAAAAGCTTTGGAAATGGAACTTCATGAATGCAAACCATAGCAGTGTATATTTCATGGCTAAAACCTGAAGTAACAGTAGATCTTCCATTTCTAAAATTCTCTCATTTTGTTTTTATGATAGCCTCAAAGAGAGACAGATTGTCTTTTTAATATTTGCTAAGTAGAACTCTTCAAAAATGAGTCAACCATGTTCAGCATAAATGGAATATCAAAGGCTTTTGTTAAAATGAAATAAAAGACTTAGGGATATAAATATTTCTTGAACAACTAGCATTGGGAATAAAAGACCAAGAGAAATAACAACAAATTAATTCCTTGACTGTGCTCTTTTTCAAGACGCTATTGGTTTTTGTGAGTTCTTTCTCTGTCTACAAGCATGTTTACACGTATGTAAAGCTATGTTTGTGTATGCATGTGTGTGTATGATATTATTACAATTGGAAGAACCGTGTGGATCATGTATTACCACTCTGATCACTTAGAGGAACCTCTACCTAGTATAATGTCATGCCTCAAGTTACTGGCGCAGGAGGACAGAGTACACATCTCCTAACCGCAAGTCCAGTAAAATTCCCTCTCTGCTTGTTTCTGTGTTTCTCCTTCATTCTTACAGTGGAGGAAAAATATCTGGAAAGATTTTACATTATTCTACGTCACAACTCATTTTTTCCCATGGAAATGATTTCTTTCTACCCATTAAAATAATTTACGTGAACAACAGGTTATTTGATAGTTGGGCATGGTTATCAAGGCCATGGGTTCATCATATCATGTGTTCAGTGTTGAATTACGAAACCATTTTATCTTAGGTGCTAGTATCTGTATCATATTTTTTAATCCATCGATTTACAATAGTCATTAAAGATAGAGGGGACAGTCTCTTATAGTTTTTGGTACTTCTTACCAAAATAATTAACGCACTGGACATGTCATTTATCAAGCATTCCATCTGTCCTTCTGCACCTTCCATCCCTAAAATACAATAGCTCAAGAAACAGTTACAAACTGTATTTATTTGCTGATCACTCCTCAGCACTCAGGTCAGTAGTCTTAATGAAGTGACGTCTCTTCTCTACAAGAAAAAGTCTTGTGTTGCATGAAGTACAATGTTACAGAATAGGATCTTTGGTAGATAGAAGTGGCCACAAATACTTTACAATTTCTCCTACCGAGAGGTGGAGTAATGTCCGTACTGCTTGTGTCTGGGTTATCTTAAGACTCGCTTTGATCAGTATATTATGGTGGAAGTGACATTATGTGAGACCTGAGCTGAGGCCTTCGAAGGCTTTGAAGCTTTTGTTTTAGTTCTCCTAGGACCCTGTCTCCTGGAGGGTGAGAGAGACCCAGATACCTCAGTTATCTCAGTCATTCCAGTCGTCCCACCTGAGACCCCAGACATGTGAGTGAGCCCAGTGGACACCACATGGAGCAGAGATGAAATTGTTCCAGCTGAACGCATTCCAAATTGCTGACCTACAGAATCACAAGCAAATTTTTATTTTAAGCCACTAAGTTTTGTGGTAGTTTCTTACACAGCAAAGGCACGCGGATACTGTACAGATGAAATGCCCTCCACCTCTGCCTTCCTTTTTCCTTCCTTTTAATCAGCCTTTTGAATGACTTCAGTTTCTCTTCTCTGGCCCTTTAAAAATCTGTCATTTGTCGTATCATACTCTATGCAATCCATTTGCTATTAACTACTTATATAATGTTTTATAGGAGCGCAGTTTTTTTTTTTATTTTTTTTGGAGTGCAGTCTTTAAAAAAATCTGTTTATTTAATTCTCCTAGAACTCTTATGAAATAAATAGATGGCAGTGGTATTTCATTTTAAGACGATGAAGCAATGCTTTGCGTTAATATAATACCTTTTTTTAGAGAAGCTGACTTTGCTTTGTAGACATGATCTCACCATTCCTTTAACTGTGCAATGAGATAGATAAAATGGGATCAACAAACTTAATAACTTCATGGAATTTCTGGTGCGGTTAGTGTTCCTTTCTTTTGCTGAATTTTTATATATGATATAATAGGTAGTCCATGTAGGAAATAATCACAAAGGCATAACAGAACGTTTTACTTTGTTTATACAGAACCAAAGGATAGGCACAGTTACAGATTTTTGAGTTTATTTGAGGAAGATAAAAACGATTTACCCTCCGGTTTTCCATTCCTAACATTTTCCCTCTTAAGGTTTTGTCCTTTAGGACATCTGCTTTTGCTTTTAGGGATTGTGTGAATTGGTTAGCTGCTAAAATTTGTTTTATCTTAGAAAGTTTGGAAGGGGCGTGTTTGTTAACAAGTGTCCTTTGTTTCTTGGAATTGGAAGACCTGCCTCATGTTTCAAAAACACATTTAGTTGTAGCCACCACCTCATCACAGGACGTATTGTCTTCACATTCCTAAGCTCAAGTAAAGATTTGCCCTTAAATTTGTGACCTAGGAACATGTTCGTTTATGAGGAAAATCTATCCTCAGGTCTGTAAAACTACCAAAAAGGTATAAAATTTGTGTGGATATGCCTTTTTTTTCCTGGAAAAGCATAGCTTTCATCAGTTTTCCAGCAAACCTTTTGCTCCCCAGTGTTTGAACCTGTATCCCAGGAGCTCAGATTTTATGACATTTCTCTATTCTTGTTTCAATTCCACCAAGAATTATGCTCCCATAGCATCAGTCACATAATCTAAATATATAATTTCCTTCAAAAGAGTAGTCCACTCAAGGGCCCATAAAGAGCAAATGTCAGTATTAGGAAATTAACAGTGAAATCATGTCACGGAGGAAGTTGTTGTATACGTTATTGTCTTAGTTTGAGCTGCTGTAACAGAACACTATAGACTGGGTCACTTAAACAACAAGCATTTATTTCTCTGGAGTCTTCTGGAATTCTGGAGTCTGGAAGTCTAAGGTTAAGGTGCGAGCACCGTTGGGTTCTTGGTGAAGGCCCTCTTCTTGGTTTGTATCTTCACATGGAAGAGAGCTCACTCTCTTACAAGGGCACTGTGCCCATCATGGGGGATAAATTCTCATGACCTAATTACCTCCCAAAGCCCCGACCTCCAAATGCCAACACATTCAGGCTTCAACATATGAATTTTGGGGGGACAAAAACACTGTCTAAAGCAGATATTAACCCACATTATATTTCATTAGAATTATAGTGTAGTGTTTCTCAGACTGTGGTAGAGGAAAATCAGAATTACCTGGACCTTTTCACCAGACGAATGAACAGGAACTTTGAGGAACAAAGGCTTTGGAATCTGTATTTAGACAAATTTCTTTGATGATTTTAACATACATTGAAATTTGAGAACCACCAATAGACAGTATATTGGAAAACTACGATCTGTTTTTCTTTCTTAATAAAAAATGAATTCAAATACACAAAGAATATAGATCTATTTCAAAACACAGCAGGAGTTATAATCAGCGAGTCATGTGTTCAACCAAATGTAATTAATTTCATGCTGGATTTGGTTATGGTCTTTTTTTTTTTTTTAAAGTGAAGGGAAAACTGACATCCTCTTTGTTGAGACAGTTTATGAAATGCTATCTTTTGAGAGAACACTTAGATGGCACTGTGTCTGTCTGGTGAGAAAAGGTTTTAAGCTCTTGTCTGTTCATCTTGAGGTTTTGTTGCACTAGGGAATGAAACACTCAGTGTGTTATATCCACAGAAGCAGAAAGTACTTTCTTCCCCCAGCCCCTTCTTCCTAAGATGTCATATCTTGAAGAGAAACAAAACAGAAAAGGAACAAATTTATTCTCAGGGAGCTTGGAGGAGCATGAATTATTTATTCTCAGAAATTCTCTACTATCTTTGCATGAAAGAGAGCCCTATTATTTAAAGTGAATGTTTCGTTTTCTGCATGTCAATAACTGGGCGATCAGCACGGACTGGCTGTTAGATAGCTCCCTCCTTGGAGACCAAGCTCCCCAAGGCAGCCTCTGCAGAAGCCAAGTTATTTGTAAGACAATAAAATCATTGGAACTGATATATTAACACCCAAAATTGATGTGACAGAGGTCTGCCACTGAGGCAGTCTAAAAGGAAGAAAAGGCCATTAAAATGATCCCAATTACCTTTTAATTATGAATTAACACATTTGCGTAAATCACAGCCCAGAGAATTTCTGGGTGCTTGTGCATGTGTGTGTGTAAATTGCCTATGTTTATGAGCCTTCCTATTTTCTCTCAGCTAGGTTGGGCGGTAAATTCTTCACTACCTTCGTCCTGGAGCACAGGAAGTCAATTCTGGCCTGGGGAAAAATTTACATTTTCCCTTGGTAATCTCATTCCCTCCCCATGCCACACAGTTGTGCAAATGTGAACAATTGTTTTGTCTTTTCCAGTTCACACTGGGTTTCTCTAGAGCTGAAAGAGCATGGTGCTTCTTTGATACAATAAATTTTGGTTAGGAAGAGGCAGCTGGACATTTTAATCCCGGAGGGATAGAAGCTAAAAGGAGAATTACGAATTAGCCTTGTCATTCTGCTGGGCAGTGGCTTTGGGGGTTCTAGCTTCTGGTGGCCCACCTAGCAACCTGGTTCTCTTTGCTCTTGGGAAGGTGGTAAGCTGTTAGCATTTTATTCCTGGAAATATAATACTAGCTGTTTGGAATCAGCTCTTCTTGTCTTTTTCAGAGTTGAGGGAGACCCCAGCATTGGAATCATTGTTAGATAAACCCCTGTGTGTCCTATGTATGTATACTGTCCTGCTTCACTAGAGAAAAGGCCATGTTTGTTGACTTCCCTTTCTTAAAATAAGTAACCTTTTTTAAAAATAAATTTATTTATTTTATTTATTTATTTTTGTCTGCGTTGGGTCTTCGTTGTTGCATGCGGGCTTTCTCTAGTTGGGGTGACCGGGGGCTACTCTTTGTTGCGGTACGCGGGCTTTTCATTGCGGTGGCTTCTCTTGTTGCAGAGCACGGGCTCTAGGCATGCGGGCTTCAGTAGTTGTGGCACGTGGGCTCAGTAGTTGCAGCTCACGGGCTCTAGAGCGCCGGCTCAGTAGTTGTGGCGCACGGGCTTAGTTGCTCCGCGGCACATGGGATCTCCCCGGACCAGGGCTCGAACCCATGTCCCCTGCATTAGCAGGCGGATTCTTAGCCACTGTGCCACCAGGGAAGTCCCCAAATAAGTAACCTTTTAAAGAAAAATGTCAAGGCTGGTGGAGAGCAAAATTTAAAGAAAATAGCTGATCTGCAGTGTCACAGCCCCCCTCCCCCATCTTAGACATTCCCACTCCCACAAGTGCTCACGGCCTTTGTGCCACCAACAACCTTCCCCACTCTGATTTCCATGTCTCTTTCCTTTCTGTCTTCCTGTCATTTTCTTCTTATTATTTAAGAGCTTGATATATTTCTATGAAGCAAAAGATTAGAAAAACTCAAATGCCCATCAGTAGAGAGGGCTGGTGAAATAAAGTGTGGTACATCCAGTTAATGAAATACAGTGGAGCTGAAATAAAGGACGGACACGCTCCATCTCGCCATAAGAAGAGATCTCCAAGATTCACTGTTAAGTGCAAAATAAAAGGCAGAGGGCAGTGTGTGTATTGTATCTTTCATGCCAAAAAAAAATGGTGGGGGAATAAGAATTTGTATCCTTATTTACTTGTATATGCTTTAAAAAAAAAAACCTGTCTGGAATGATACATTAAAAAAAAATGAAAAAAAGACAGCAACCCTAGTAACAGTGGCTAATGTGAGGCGGGGAGCGGTTAGCTGGGCAGAGATATTTCGCCAGCTCGTTTTTGGTTAACATTTATTTATCTTTACATGAAAAATGGGCTTTTCATTGAAGTATAACAGAATCATCAGAAAATCACAAAGAACCTTAGTCTACGGCTCAAAGGGCTCATCTGTACAGTCAACACCCACACCTGGAAACAGAACGTACCAGCACGTCAGCAGCCTGCTGGATGCCAAGAACTCCTTTGCCTTAGTGGTCCTCCAGAGCTGCTCCTACTGGTTAAACATGAATCTGTAAAAAGAAGGAAAATCGTGACTCCCATACAAATATAAAATGCGTATGGGTCGACAATTTTGTTTGACTCATTAATTAAGGAGGAAACTGGTCAAGTATAAAACAACAAAATAAAACCCAAAACCATTCCAAGGGAATCCAAAGAACAGACACATGGATAGCCAATTAGGAATGTTGAAATGAATTAGCTAATAGACGCACAATTAGCCAATACGCACAGGGCAGTAGTTAACTACTCTTCACCTGACAAAATTCATTTGTGCGAGTATAGACCAGAATATTTTGTATTACTATCCATTGTCTACAACATATAGAGCTATAAGGTAGCTCTAAAATGATGAAAGGCACCGGACCCTGTAGAGACTCAGTAATTTTTTTTGCCCATTGCAAGTCCTTCCCTATTTTTTCTGTCATATCAGGCAGTAATTTTGTCTGGTTTTAAACATTGTATGAATAGACTCATACATCAAAGTTCTGGTTGCTTTCTTCAATGTGGTGTTTATTAGATTGTTTGCTTCATTGTGTACAGTTTTTGTAAAATTCATCTTCATTGTGTGAATGTACCACAATTTATTAACTCTGTTGTTCATGGACACTTAGATTTTGTTTCCTATTTTGAGCTAAGAAACTAACTCAGAGGTTGGTAAACTTTTTCTGTAAAGGAACAGATGAGAAATGTGTTTGGCTTTGCAGGCCTTTTGGTTTTAGTTACAACCATACAATTCTGCTGTTGTTACAGGAAAGCAGTCATAGTCAATACATAAATGAACAGATGTGGCTGTGTTCCAATAAATCTTTATTTACAAAAAGAGGTACAGGGCCGGATTTGGAGAGCAGACTGTAGTTTGCTAACCTCTGACCAAACCTTCTATATAGGTAAACTTACTGCTTATTTTAATATAACTTCACTATTTCAGGAATCATTTGACCTGGTAGGTATAAATTACAAATAACTTTATTGTTCACGGAACTTACCAAGAATCCCATTTGAACAAAAATCGGACTGTTCACCTTTTCAAGCAATAGCACCAAAGGATGGTTTACTTTCCAAGACTCTTTGAAAGCCTGAACTCAAAATACTTGCCTTCCTATGTCCATCAATCCTAAATGATTATATATATATATATTTTTTTTTTTAATTGGGGTATAGTTGCTTTACAATGTCTTGTTAGTTTCTGCTGTACAAAGAAGTGAATCAGCTGTATGTATACATCTCTCCCCTCCCTCTTGGACCTCCCTCCCACCGCCCCCGCCCCATCCCACCCATCTAGATCATCACAGAGCACCGACCTCTGTGCTGTACAGCAGGTTCCCACTAGCTATCTGTTTTACACGTGGCAGTGCACATACGTCAATCCCAATCTCCCAATTCACCCAACCCTGCCAACCCCATGTCCACATGTCCGTTCTCTACATCCACATCTCTATTCCTGCCCAAATAGGTTCATCTGTACCATTTTTCTAGATTCCATATATATGTGTTAATATACGATATTTGTTTTTCTCTTTCTTACTTCACTGTGTATGATAGACTCTAGGTCCATCCACGTCTCTACAAATGACCCGATTTCATTCCTTTTTATGGCTGAGTAATATTCCATTGAGTATATGTACCACATCTTCTTTATCCATTCATCTGTTGATGGGCATTAAGGTTGCTTCCATGACCTGGCTATTGTAAATAGAGCTGCAGTGAACATTGGGGTACATGACTCTTTTTGAATTATGGTTTTCTCTGGGTATATACCCAGTAGTGGGATTGCTGGGTCATATGGTAACTCTATTTTTAGTTTTTTAAGGAACCTCCTTACTCTTCTCCTCAGTGGCAGTATCAATTTACATTCCCACCAACAGTGCAAGAGGGTCCCCTTTTCTCCACACCCTCTCCAGCATTTATTTTTATTTTTTATTTTATTTTTTATTATTTTTTGCGGTACGTGGGCCTCTCACTGCTGTGGCCTCTCCCGTTGCGGAGCACAGGCTCCGGACGCACAGGCTCAGCAGCCATGGCTCACGGGCCCAGCCGCTCCACGGCATGTGGGATCTTCCCGGACCGGGGCACGAACCCGTGTCCCCTGCATCGGCAGGTGGACTCCCAACCACTGTGCCACCAGGGAAGCCCTCCAGCATTTATTGTTTGTAGATTTTTTTGATGATGGCCATTCTGACTGACCTGTATGTATCATCTATTAAAAAATTAAATTACAATGCAAAAAACAAGGATTAAAAAAGCAGAGTCAATATAGTCAAAATGTGTGTTTATCTAGCCATCAATAAAGGAAAAACTATTTTATGGACAAAAATATCCTGGTTTTTCAAAAAATGTAGGTTATGCTGAAGCAAATCTAATTCTTCAAGGTCTGCTGTAGCTATAGGACCACATATACCACAAGAGCCTTTGAATCTTTCTGCTCTAATTCCACGTTCGTTAAGCAACACTCTCAGTTATGAATTCCTAATTGAGAATTCAAGATACCTTGCGTGCTAGACACCCCTTATACTTTGCCTCACATCCTTTTGGATCCACTTCCAATTTCAACTATAGCTAGAGGAACTAGTTGTAATCGGTGCAGGTTTTGTTTTATTTTATTTTATTATTATTTTTTAAATTAATTTATTTATTTTTGGCTGTGTTGGGTCCTCATTGCTACACGCAGGCTTTCTTTTAGTTGCGGTGAGCGGGGGCTACACTTCGTTGCGGTGCGCGGGCTTCTCATTGCGGTGGCTTCTCTTGTTGTGGAGCACGGGCTCTAGGTGCGTGGGCTTCAGTAGTTGTGGCTCATGGGCTCTAGAGCGCAGGCTCAGTAGTTGTGGCGCACAGGCATAGTTGCTCCGTGGCATGTGGGATCTTCCCGGACCAGGGCTCGAACCCCGTGTCCCCTGCATTGGCAGGCGGATTCTTAACCACTGCGCCACCAGGGAAGCCCTAGGTGTAGGTTTTGACTCCCATTGTGCTGATGGTATCATGCCTCAAGCAAGCCTTGTGTGACTTTACTTTTGGCCCTAGGGCTCCTTCAGTGACACAGCATGCATGGGACATAGAAGGGAGCCCTGAAGGGGGAATGTTGGAAGTGAGCGTTTGCTGGGGCAGTGCTCAACCAATGATGGGTAAATGCTTCTCCCAAGTAAGGGGTCAGTTCCTGAGTCAATCCTAGCCCCTGAACCAGTTCCAGGAGGCTTTATCTTAATACTGACCTGGGGATTTTTGCAGAAACTGACGCCTGTGGCCTGTGATTTTTATTTTGGCCAGCCAAAAAATTAATTCTGTTATTTTACTAACACTATGTGGTTATTACATTCAGGAGTTATACCTGACAGACCTGTAAAGTCTTTTAATTTTCGTGAAGTGTTGTCTTCAATCCACTCCAGCACCGTGAGTTTTATTTTCACTTTCCCCATCAGAATCAATCACTAAGGTTTTCTTTTTTTTGTCTTTTTCTTGATCTAATATTCACATCGTCTGAATCAGAACTATATTCTGAAGAACTCTCATCTTCTGAGACACTAGGACATATGTCGCTCAGACAGTCAGAGAAAGTATCTGCATAAAATTCACTGAAAAATTCTTCTTCACTCAAAATTTCGCGATGCGTCATTTTTGAAAATTTTATGGTAAGAAACTTGCATTTACAATATACACGAGGTTGGAACAAAAACCTAAGGGAGCAAAATGTGAATGATAATAACAGTCATAAGTTGTATAGTGGACCCTTGATCAATTTTAAGCTCTAACAACTTCTCACGGTGATGTTAATTGTATCACTCCCTAAAAACGTATTGATACGTCTCTGGTCAATAACATTTGTGTAACAAAAGACGTGTTACTATGTCTCTGGTCAATACCGTGTTAAGCAGCATAAAAGTTGGGTTCTTTTATCCTTTAACCCCAGCACAAATGTGATGTCTGGGATCCATACTCAGTTGCATACATTTAAATTCTGGAAAAATGTAAATTCTGTGTGAAGTTTGGAGCCTGAAGGTGGGGCCAGAGAGGAGAGCTGATTCCACAGTCCCTCTGAGTTTCTCGTCTGTGAATAGTGACTGCACACCCTGTCTAGAATTTGGACGGTCCTATGGGAGATGCTGCAGTTCCAAGCCCACACATTATGCCTGTACACCAGTTTCTGGCAAGTAGACACGAAGAATGCCCCAACTGCACGCTAGCGTGATAACTCGATGCTCTGCTTCCTACTTTCAGGGCAGCCAGGCTGTTGGCCTCCAGTGGGACTCCGTCTTATACGAGCTATTTCACAAACCTTCACGCAAAGCAAGCTCCTCATACAATTACAGCCTTCACTTCCACAGTGCCCTTCCTACTGTTTATGAACATTTCCACCACAATATCTGACCTGACCTTAAAGACGCCCTCTGCTGCCCTCTGTGTGAGAGAACAAGGACAGGTGCGGAGCCCAGCTTGGAAGCACCCCACCAGAGGAAAGGGATCCAGATATCCAGACAGAGGCCTGGGCTTGGCTCTTCTGATGCCATAGACATGTTCTTTGAGCACAAAGCTAGGAAAGTTCCTGGACGCCTGTCAAATATTTCAGGTCATAAACGGGGAGATATCTTTTCTCTTCCCTCCTTCAGGTGTATATTGGAAGACCCTGCCTTGTACCCCAGATTCAGCATGACCTGCTCAAGGGCTTCAAAGTGTGCAGGATCTGGTGGAACGGGAGGTCTGTGCACTTGGAGACTGTGCCTCGAAGCCCGCGTTTCACCTTCAGCGTATGAATACTACATAGGAGACTTTCACTGGGCACATCCAGAGAATCCCTGGCCCTGTCCTATTAGAAAGCCCAGATTCTATCTGTCATATTCTTTGCACCTCTTCTTCTTTGTCGTTCTGTGAGGTTTTTTTTCTTTCTTTTTAAAATGTCTCCTTTTCTGTTTCCCTCTCTTCTTTTTCTCCCTTTGTTGGCAATTACTACGTTAGTCTTCTATTGAATAGAGTTCCATGTTTCAAATGCTTAATTGAAATATAATGAGGGCAGCTTTGATTCCAGTATAACTTGTGGAATATTGTAAGCAAGTGTGTGCTTCTGGTTATAAAGCTCTGTGATCTCAGGTGAAGCGATTTTTGTTCTGGATCTGGGAGCAATCCCATTCAGTAGTTGGGTTCTGATCCTATCACTGTTACTCCTATTCAATGCTGCTTTTCTTAGTGTGACAGATGTGAACTGCTCTATTACAGTGAGCTTGTATCAGTCAGGGTCCCAGCAGGAAACAGAAGACGTACTTGAAACACATTCATTCAATAAAAGTTTATTCTCAAGGGCTCTATTTTAATAGGTATGGTACAGGGGAACCACAGGGAATGGTGTAGTAACCTGGCCTAGCAGAGGTGGAGGTGTTGCTACCCTCAGGCCTACGGAATTTAAGAGAGAGGGGTGTAGCTTTAGCCTCCTGGAGAATAGCCGTATCCTTCGCAGGGGCGTAGCCAGCTGGAATTTACCTCGCAGGGAGGGAGCCTCTATTCTTCACAGAACCACCTGGGCTGCCCATTCACTGAACGCAACTGGAAGCCAGAGGACTTGGACGTCATCCACAGGTCAGCTGCCTGGGAGCAGAGATCGAGACGGAGGAGAGAGGAGAGCGGCTTTGCAGAGGCAGATGGGAGCTGTCTGGCACAAGGGTACAGGTTTTTCCAGTCCATATGAATCTAAGTCATGATTAAATATCACTGAATCCTCACCACTGTGGGTGAGGAACCCAATATTATTAGTCAGCCCTTATTTTGGGTTACATAGAGAGCAACTTCTGTGGTCCTGACAAGATGTCCTCTGGCAATCACTCCTGGCTGCACACATGCCCTGTGGAAGGCTGGTCCTCCTCTTGGAAACCGTGAACCTTCTTCTATTTCCTATTACTCATGGTGGTCCCTTCACCTGCACTCAAAACACACAGTCTCCTTCATTTCCCCCTTTTGACAATCTGGCTAAATCTCTCAGTGGACTTAGATCAGCATCGTAACAGTCACATCCCTACAGGGACCAGACAGCTATCAAGTGAGTGTTGGGGGGTGGGGGGGCGGTAAGTAAAGGGTGGAGCTGTGAGTCAGAGAAATGTTTCACATTCCTTTTACTCTATGGTCAGGTAAATCACCCGGCAAACATGATGCTAAATGACAGCTGAAGCTTGAATTCAAGAAATACTGGGGCACTGGCTTCTCCGCTTTAGCTGTTCGCTGTCATTTGGGAATATAGGCTATTTTAAGACACACTGGTAATTCAGATTTTCAGGTAAATCCTCTCAATTTTTAAACACTGACAGTGGGGAGCTATGGCAAGGTATGAAGACAAATACTACAGTGTCACATGGAGGAGGTGAAGAAATAAACTTATTTTTGAGGGGGGATTTACAAAGCTGAAGGTCAAGAAGAATAGGCATGTAGTCCCCTGTCCTTTCATCACCCCACATGGGAGGGTGCTGGGTCAGGCAAAGCTGCTGGACATACAACTTCCTTTAGAGGAACCGTGTACACCTGCTACTTCTAATAACGCAAGTGTGAAAAACCAGCTGGGTGTAGGGAATAGAGTTTTGAGCATAGGCGCCAGGCAGCATGGAGTAAATACCGGCTATGCGGGGAATTGTTTGGAAATGCCAGCTGTTACCTGGAAAAGTCATAAGAAGGTGGACTTGCGCTCCTGACAGGAGGAAGCCCTGGTCCCATGGAAAGTTACACTCACCAAGTGCTGGTCAGCTCATTGCTAAGAACTTGAGCTCCGTGGGATAATCCTGTTTGTTTCTCTGCACTGCCGCTAATTTACAAATCTTGAAACACTGAATACACGTCAAACAAACAAAACCTGTCTTTGGGCCACCAGTTTGAGGACTCGAGCAGACATTAGAAACAAAAATGCCTACTTGGGGACTTTCTACAAAGGTGAAGACCTTCCTTATATCTCCTTTTCAACCCTCACACCAAAAAGGCATCCTCCTTTCCTCTGAGGTCAGGGAAAACCCAAATATTCGGAAGAAAAATTAAATGACTGACTATTCTCCTGGCGAGGAGAGGGATACCTTTCATTGAGTTCCGATGAGTTGGCAGCAGATAAAAAGCAAAACGCAAGTAAATACCCTGTTATAGTTGATTCCTTTTATTTTTTAACATCTTTATTGGAGTATAATTGCTTTACAATGGTATGTTAGTTTCTGCTATATAACAAAGTGCATCAGCTAAACATATACATATATCCCCATATCTCTTCCCTCTTGCGTCTCCCTCCCTCCCTCCCTCCCTATCCCACCCCTCTAGGTGGTCACAAAGCACCTAGCTGATCTCCCTGTGCTATGCGGCTGCTTCCCACTGGCTATCTATTTTATGTTTGGTAGTGTATATATGTCCATGCCACTCTCTCACTTCGTTCCAGCTTACCCTTCCCCCTCCCCGTGTCCTCAAGTCCATTCTCTAGTAGGTCTGCACCTTTATTCCCATCTTGCCCCTAGGTTCTTCATGACCTTTTTTTTTTTAGATTCCATATATATGTGTTAGCATATGGTATTTGTTTTTCTCTTTCTGACTTACTTCACTCTGTATGACAGACCCTAGGTCCATCCACCTCACTACAAATAACTCAATTTCATTTCTTTTTACAGCTGAGTAATATTCCATTGTATATATGTGCCACATCTTCTTTACCCATTCATCTGTCGATGGACACTTAGGTTGCTTCCATGTCCTGGCTATTGTAAATAGAGCTGCAGTGAACATTGGGGTGCATGTACCTTTTTGAATTATGGTTTTCTCAGGGCATACACCCTGTAGTGGGATTGCTGGGTCATATGGTAGTTCTATTTTTAGTTTCTTAAGGAACCTCCATACTGTTCTCCATAGCGACTGTATCAATTTACATTCCCACCAACAGTGCAAGAGGGTTCCCTTTTTTCCACACCCTCTCCATCAAGTAGATTCTTCTTTTTATTTTTTTTAATTAATTAATTAATTATTTTTTGGCTGCATTGGGTCGTCGTTGCTGCACGCGGACTTTTTCTCTTTCTTGTGGTGCGCGGGCTTCTCATTGCAGTGGCTTCTCTTGTTGTGGCGCCCGGGCTTCGTTGCTCCAGGACATGTCCAATGCGGGGCGACACGGGTTTGATTCCCTGGTATGGGAAGGTCCCACATGTCCCAGAGGGATCTTCCCATACCAGGGAATCAAACCCGTGTCGCCCCTCATTGGCAGGCAGATTCTTAACCACTGCGCCACCAGGGAAGTCCCAAGTAGTTATTTTATTTTATTTTTTTTTTTGCGGTACGCGGGCCTCTCACTGTTGTGGCCTCTCCCGTTGCGGAGCACAGGCTCCAGACGCACAGGCTCAGCGGCCATGGCTCACGGGCCCAGCCGCTCTGCGGCATGTGGGATCCTCCCGGACCGGGGCACGAACCCGTCTCCCCTGCATCGGCAGGCGGACTCAGCCAGTGCGCCACCAGGGAAGCCCCCAAGTAGCTTCTTAATAAAAGACTTTTCTCTACCAGTAGTGTTGAACGATAGTCAGGATTGAGGCTACACAGAACAAAGAGCTTTATCTGGGGTCTTAAGAATTGCAACTCAAGAGGCTAAGATTTGGATAAAACCCAGAGTGTTCTATGGAAGAGAAAGAGTCAGGGGCTTAAAGAGACAAAAGCCACAAGGTTGTTAAAGTTGCCTGACAGGAAATGTGATGGCCTCCGATGCAAGCTGGTAAATATTTGTCCTTAAGGAATCACTAGTTGCTCTAGGGTAAGTGTCTGATAAGCATCTTGAGTAGGACAATGGGTGGTTGAAAGCTCAGATTCCATGCAGGCTGAGTTGTGCAGAAGTCACGTCCCCTCAATGGCCTCCCTGTTCCATTTTAGGGAGCTCCCTTAGCAATACCAGTAGATAAATTAGAATCTTTAAAACTGACCAGAGAAGGAGAATGTCCTTATGGGAGGAAATGACTGGACTAAGGGATCCTCTCCTTTTATTTTTATTTTTTGGAGTACTTGCTCACGACTGCTGTGTTGCCCACGTTCACTGGCTCAGGGCTGGGGTGTGGGCAGCAGCTACTACTCCCTGTTAATGCTCTAGACCAGACGTTGATTCAACCCCTTTTTCTTTGTCTCCATAGCACAGCTAGACAGGGCTGTCCTAGTTAAATAAGACTGTAGTGATGCTATAAGAAAATATTCATTCACTCATCACTTAACAAACATTTATTTGTGCTTCCTGGGTGTCAGGCACTGTGCTAGGTTTAGAGATGTATTGGTGAGCAAAAGAGACACAGTCCCTCCTTTCCTGGTGCTCCTCCAGGGCTCATCCAAAAAGGGTGGTATAAATTGGATAATCTTAATTACAATACATGCCTTGCTCAACGTCCTATGTTCTATTATACAGAACTTTCTTAGCCCCTGGCCTTTTTCCAGGTGGTGGAAGCTGCCTTACTTATCCTTGGCTACATGGATATCCAGTCTCCTCAGAATTCAGGTGCAAGAGAAGAAGCAGCAGGCTTGTTCACTGTCCAGACTCCGTAAGTCAGCCTCATCCAGCTTAGTCTCCTTTTCGAAGACACTTGTCCTTCCCTGGGCAGACTTTCCCTACCCGCGAGTGTCCTCAGCTACTTCAAAGGGATAAACATATCCGAATGCAACATAACAACCCCAGATACATAACACAGAAATAGAGTTGTGGTGAGATGTCTCTTCACAAGTATGTGCTTCAAATTTCCTCCTTTTAAAGAGACAAGGAAGGATAGGGAGGGTGGGAGGGAGACGCAAGATGGAGGAGATATGGGGATATATGTATATGTAGGTCTGATTCACTTTGTTATAAAGCAGAAACTAACACACCATTGTAAAGCAATTACACTCCAATAAAGATGTTAAAAAAATAAATAAAGGGACAAGAGTTGACATGATATTGCAGAAAAACAATACAGTCGATCAGGTCTGGAACCTATCATCTCTGAATAGTACTTTCAATAGGCATATTCTATTTAGTTTAACATTTGGAAATTAAACTTAACAGCTCTTTGATGTTTGGCATAATTTTCAAGAAATACTGAGCACTGACTTCCATGGGGTAGAAGAGTATTTGTAACTGATCTAAAAATTAACTTGCCACTCATTTTGAATTCGACCAATATCGAGCCCATATTTTGTATCAGATACTGTGCTAGGTATGGAGGGTGTAGCAAAAGACTCAGGAACATATATATTAGAACTATATTATATATAAGGAATCTAATAAATAATTATAAAATATATAGCATGAGTATATATGTGTTTGTATGTAACACGTGTAACTGGATCAGTCAGAATTCATTTGGAAAAGCGGAGTCACTCTTTGTATTGTGGCATAAAGAATGAATTATAGGAATAAGTCCTTATGCAACTGTGAGAAGAGCTTGGGAGGTGAAGGTCCGGAAATGGGAGTCAGATCAGGGAAGAGTCCTCGGTCTGCCCCGGAGCCCTGCATGTGTGGCCAAGCTGGAGCTTCCACATCAGGCTCTGGCATTGGAGGAGCACGTGGTGGGGCCTTTGGGAAATTGTTGCCCCTGGGGGCCCACAGCTCTGTGTCTGATCGTCACCCTGGGGCCATTGCTGGGCATGGAAGCCAGCAGTCCGGAAGAAGAATTAAATGCAGAGCAGAGGGGCCAGAGAGCAGACGTTGCCTCTGACCATGACCATATCTGACTGTGTTTACACTTTTACTCCTGCATTCCAAATTTTTGTACAGGTTCCTTTATTTTGTCCACCGTACCTGGAACAATACAGAGAAGGCTATTTTGGGGAAGCATAGTTTGCATCTTTAATCAACTTGACACTGCCCAACACAGCAAAATAATTCTATAAGTAAAGGGTTCGACACTGCACAATTCAGCAAAATAATTACACAAATGAAGGGTACTCAAATCTTTGGCATAAGGATTATTTTGAGCTGAAGACACTTGAAAAATAGCAGATGCAGGCAGAGGTTTCCTCTGCCTGAGGACAGATACTCCCAAAGGGACTAAATGGTCATCATTCCCCTGCCCGGGAGTTTCATCAACTTGGGAAGATTGACTTTTATCACAGGAGAGACTAGGAGTCTCACCACTTTACCTTCTTTACCACAAACTGACAGACTTTGTCACAAATGATCGTACCTCCCATCTATTCTTCTAAGGGCCCTTTCCTGTTTACCTAGAAATCATTTACTCTCCCTTGAGTGGTTTACATCTCCAGTCCCTTTCCCCTGTTAAGTCAGAACATAAGCTCTCTCCAACCTCAGCACTTTTTTAGGGGTATTCACTTCTTTTCATGTGATGCTCCCATGCGTGTAATATTAAAAATGAAGGAATTTGTATACCTTTTCTCCTGTTAATCTGCCTATTGTCAGTGTATTTCATAGACCCAGTTATTAAATATTGGAGCGTAGAGGGATGTCTTTCCTTCCCTACGTGAGGACTGTCACACACACAATGTTGGCCTCTTGTGATTTATTACAAAACTTTCCTGCAACGGCCCCATGAATACATTTACATGGACACTATGATTTCTAAGAGGATGTAGTTACCAAGTCCAAGCTCGCTCTTCTCACCGCACGACAGGCCAGTACATCGGGAGATGAGGTCCTGAGGCAAGGAATACGACTTTATTCAGAAAGCCGGCAGACCGAGAAGGTCCCACCAAAAAACCATCTTATCTGGGTCCGGATGACAGTTTCTTTTATAGAATCGGAGAGGGAAGTAAAGTAAAAAGGCAGAGAGGGAGAGGTGGGGAGGAAGTAAAGTAAAAAGGGCAGACCTCTCCGGGAATGGCCAACCTCGGGGAGGGGATGTGTTCATTTCTCCTGTCTTGCAGCCATTCACAGGTGGGTAGGGTTCCCTGCAGCAGGCCGTGATGTATGATTATAAGAACAAAAGCAAGGAAAAGCAAAGGCTAAAGTCAAAGAAAGGGATCCAACGTGGAGTCCAAGTTGTCTCTTCCCTGTTACAATGTTACTCTTTTCAGTAATAACTTATCTTACAGTGATGCTGAGTAGGAGTTTTTAAAGCAACCAGAGAGTCTAATAGATTCTTGTCTCTCTTAGGTGCAGATCATATTCGGCAGAAAATCTTCTTGATCACGAGTGCTTAAAATAGCGCGTGTAACCCCGTGACATACTGTACAATTTCCTCCATTTCAGAGCCTGTGTGGATGTCAGCCGACTTCCCATCAGTTAGAAACACTCATAAATCACAAGTTCTTGTTGTCTTGTTAGGTGTTCAGCTCTTGTTGGGCGAAATCCGTTTAGAGAACACGCACACCTTTGTTTTAACTCTTATGCCCTCCAGAGAACAGGAAACAAATATCCTTGTTCTCAAACGACAATAGGTTTTACTGGGCAAGTGCTACATAATCTGAGGCAAAAGGAGTCCTCAGGGATTTTCCTTAATGACTGCTGTCAACTCATGACTACAGAATCCTCGAGGTTCTTGGGTAAATACTGCGACAACAAACGCATAATTACAACGAAAGGAATTTCAGACTTTCTTTCATTCACAATTTCTTTCTTGAATTGAAAAGGGAAGGTCATCTCTTATATTCTGAAAAGCTTGCTCCAAGGCTCCTTTCACTTTATTTGATGAGAAAAGTCTCCAGGTGATGCAGGGGCAGAAACCCGAGGGAAAGGAAAGAACTGGGTTTCCGTCCACAGTGTTTACCGTCTGCGGCTTTGGGCTGTTAACCATTATGGGATTGTTCCCTCTTTTTTTGCCAAATGGGGACCTTAAAGGATTTTTGTGAGGACTAAATGAGATAAGTAATTCAAGTACTTACCTAATTGTAAGTACTCCACAAATGTTAATTTCTTTACTAGCTACTCAATACAAAGTTATTTTATCATGGGAATAATGTATCCTTCTCTCCTAAAGCTATCTGTCACGAAGAGGCTTTTGGGGCATTGATTATCCTCATAAATAAAGACTGATGCTTCCTGTATGGGTAATAATAGATTTGCCTAAGTTTCCTCACTGCTTTTTGCATTGAAGAGGGACCATGGCTACTACAGGTTGTCAGAATAACAGGGGTTGAAGTAAATTTTTAGGCTCCATCTTCCGCTCCTGCCTGGAATGCCATGTGAGCAAACAGAACTTTCACGTTTCTGTAAATGCTCTGTTTGACCAGAAATCCAGTATTTCCAGTCAGCCAATCTCTAAATGCCAAGCAAACTCCGGACTTTATGCATATTTCCTTGATCTTTCTAAATAAGGTCAGATACGCAACCCTAGCCAATCATGAACCGTTTCCACCCTGCTGTTTCTAACACTCTGTAAAACTCACTCTTGTCCAAAATCCCTCAGGAGGAGGGCTCCACTGCCTGGGAGACAACGTACCGCCTAATCCGTGGATTGCTTTTTTCCTTGAATAAAGGACATCAGCCTCATTACTAAATTTTAGTTTTGCCATTTGACAGAGGCTACTGGAAAGATGGGAAAAAAAATCTTACTAGGCATGTTCTGGAAGATGATTGATATTTTTTATAGAATGATAGGAATATTGTATTGCTTAACAGCAGGAAGAAGGTCTAAATTTAATCTGTTCAAATCTCAGACAGTCAGCCATTGGGTTGATTCCGTCATGTATAAGTGGAGACAGTTGTTTACTGTTATGGAACATAACCAACCACTGATTGACTAGACTTCTAAACGGGCATGCTTGTGCTTTCTCCACTCCAGATCCAGGTCAAAAAACATCTTGATGTTTACCTCTTATTCTCGACACCCATAGAAATATTTCTTTTCTTTTTTTTAAGACACATGCACCCCACTGTTCATTGCAGCACTGTTTACAATAGCCAGGTCATGGAAGCAACCTAAATGCCCATCAATAGATGAATGGATAAAGAAGATGCGGTACATATATACGATGGAATATTACTCAGCCATAAAAAGGAATGAAATTGGGTCATTTGTAGAGACGTGGATGGATCTAGAGACTGTCGTACAGAGTGAAGTAAGTCAGAAAGAGAAAAACAAATATCGTATATTAACGCATATATGTGGAACCTAGAAAAATGGTACAGACGAACCGGTTTGCAGGGCAGAAATAGAGACACAGATGTAGAGAACAAACGTATGGACACCAAGGGGGGAAAGTGGCGGGGGGTGGTGGTGGTGGTATGAACTGGGAGATTGGGATTGACATGTATACACTGATATGTATAAAATGGATAACTAATAAGAACCTTCTGTATAAAAAATATATACAATAAAATTCAAAAATTCAAAAAAAATAAATAAAATTGCCAATTCGAATAAAAAGAAATATTTCTTTTTAAAATTTTTTTTAAAGTTTAAAATTTTTTTTATTTTTTGAATTTTATTGTATTTATTTTTTATACAGCAGGTTCTTATTATCTATTTTATACATATTACTGTATACATGTCAATCCCAATCTCCCAGTTCATGCCACCACCACCACCCACCCTGCCACTAGAAAAATTTCTTGACTGAAAAATCTCATATTCCTGTTAAAAACAAAGGAGCCTAGGGAAAAAAAAATCAAACAAACCCACATGAGTCCTGTAGTACCGCAAATAAAATATTTTCCTTATGTTTATGCAGATGAGTATAAGTTTCTAGCTAGGATATTTCATTGCCAGATTATTCTTCACAACCCTGGGGGAACTCAGATGTAGCCAAACTCCAGACTTATGTTAGGTCTCCTTGGAAATTATTTAAATAAGACATAACATAATGTACCACTGAGGCTATAATTTACTTTCATGTTATGTTCTTACTGTAAAAGAGTTAAATAGCTTCTTTTTTTTTAATTTTTGAATTTAATTTAATTTATTTTTTTATACAGCAGGTTCTTATTAGTCATCAGTTTTATACACATCAGCGTCTACATGTCAATCCCCATTGCCCAATGCAGCACACCACCATCCCCATTAAATAGCTTCTGAGTCTAGCTTATGAGTTAGGAGAACTTGTCTCTATAGATTTAATCATTAAATTTTATATACATTTACATACAAAATTATATTGTAATCCCAAATCATGCACATTAACATATCAGATATTTTAACTTTTACCGGGGCCAGAATGAGAGAAGTTCCTTAATCGAGATGGAAGTCTGTATTAAAATGATTTGAACTGCGGTTTGGCTAAAGACCTTTGGACAAGGAGTCAGAAGACCTGGACACGCCATGTCCCCTTTCTGGGTCACGGTAGCCTTGTCTATAAAATAAGCAGGCTCTTCTGATGGCCTCGGGTGTGATGGTTATAGGAAATCACCTTCAGCACAAGCACTGGAAGATATCCTTGCTGATGAGGTTTTCTCAAATAAGAAATGCAATCCCCCTATCCCCACTTCATACTATTTTCATTGATTTTATGATATAAAATCCGTTCCAAGTCTTTTGTCTAGCCTCTTAATAATGGTTCACTTCTTAGCCCTTGAGATGGGTACTAGGGCAAAAATAAAAAATCACAAAATAAATGGAGTTGGAAGGGATCGTGACAGATCGTCTGGCCTGGCCATCTGCAATTGCAGCATGCTTTAATGTCCACTCGCTCTATAAATAACCAAAGGACCCGGCCAACTCCGCATCACTTTGACATGGCCCAGAGTGCCGGTCAAACTTAGGAACTTTCCTTTATTTACTCTTGGAACTCTTTCGCTTGACTTGGCCGCAGCTTCTGGAAAACCATCTGATTCCAGAATGGAATCTGAAACAAATAAGTGTAGAAAATTGGGTTCTCTAGGCAAGGAGGAAATCAGGGAATCTGGCATCAACTGTCTCCATTTCTACCTCTGTTTATCTTGAGGGCAGTCCCATCTCTGCCTCCAAACTCTTGTTTCATCCCCATTTCTTTGGGGCTTAAAGAGAGAATGCACAGAGCTTAGCACAGTGCTAGGCCTGGAGTAACAGCTGCAGAATGTCTTTGCACAACTTCTGCAATATCAGTCCCTTGTGTCTTGTTTCCTGCTGTTTTCTGCACACCTAGAATAGTGCCTGGTACATCGGGGGTGCTTGGTAAATACTTTGTGAACTTACTAACTTGCTTATGTGTTCTCTCCTCCCTCTCTTTTTCTCTGTCCCTCCACTCTCTTTTTGAGTATCCGTTTCTCTCTCTTTTTTTCTCACTTGAAGAGTCATTAAAGGAAAAAGGAGATTGGTAGGGGCACCCTTCTTCGGTCACTGGTCATGGACTAGAAAAATGGAAATTTTTGGTGAGTGTGTGCACTGGACAGGACGAAGGCGCTTCTGGGAGAGCTATTTCTCCAGCTTATTTGTGAGCCAGGATTCCCAGAGGAAAAGGCTCATATAAGCTCGTTTATCCCAACCGCAAATTCCACCTTGAAGTGTTTCGGAGACGAATGGCTGAGGGGCGCGGATAGGAAGCAGCTGGAGGTTAGCAGTTTAGTCGTGTTTTCAAGTTCCCCCGCCAGAGGACTCAGTTACCTGGTGGGCACACGCTTCCCTGCAGAAGAGCCTTGTTTGTCTATCTGGTGCACGGCAACCCTAGGCCTTGCAATGGTTTCCTTTCTCCTTCAAATTCCTTAAGGTCTATTTTTTCCCGTCTTTCCTGCCCCAGAGCAGTTTCTAATGCTCGGGGATGCACAGGGATCTTCTCAGGGGTGTTTAGGTGCGCTTATGAAGGGCTCCTTTAAATTGCAAGAGGACAAGCCATAAAGCCCTTATATTGCAGACATTTCTTAGTCCCGCCAGCTTGCTTCTTCCCTTTCACCTTGCAAACAACACCTGAGCCATATTAAACTCCTCGTTCTCCCAAAAGCCCTTCGTGCTCTCTCACAATTTCTGAGCTTTGCAAGTGCCTCCTATTCGGCCTGGAATGCCCTTCCCTGAGGCCTTGTGTGGCAGGTTGAAAGTGGACCCTCCAAAGATATCCGTTCCTGATCCTGGAACCTGTGAATGTGACCTTCTATGGACCTAAAAAATATAAAGGATCTTTGGGCATGTGATGAAGTTAAACATCTTAACAGGGGAAGACTGTCTCAGATTACCTGGGTGGGCCCTAAATGCAGTCAGCTGTATCCTTTTTCGAGGGAGGTTGAGGGAGAATTGACCCTCACAGAGGAGAAGGCGTGGCGAAGACAGAGGTGGAGATTTCAGTGAGGTGGGAAGAAGCCCAGGAATTCCGGCAGCCCCCAGCAGCTAAAAGACGCAAGGAATAGCCCTCCTGAGAGCCTCCTGGGGAAGCGTGGCTCTGCCAGTGTCCGCCCAGGGATACTGATTTCAGACTTCAAGCCTTCAGAACCGTGAGTGAATACATTTCGTTTCTCTCAGCCACCAACCTTGTGGTAATTTGTTGCAGCAAACGTAAGACATGAATGCACCTTCTTTTATCCTAGGCTAGCACCTACTTAATCTCAATAGCTTAGGTGTTACCACCTCCAGAAAGTTTCGCCGTATCCCCCTTGGGTCCAAGTTATGTGAACGCCTTGTATGTTTCCACAGCATCTTGCGCTCCCTTTTATTAGAGAACCCACCGCATTTTCCTGTAAATGTCTCTTTAACTTGTTTATTTCACCCCTGAGTCTTGGCAACCTGAGGGCAAGGACTGTGGCTTTCAACTCTCCCTCTCCTGTGCAGGCTGAAGGGGCCACACACAGTAGGTTTGTTGTAAATCTTGGTTGAAGACACAATTATATGTGGCTTCTATCCTTCTATGAGCCGTGTACTATTCCAGTTGGAATGCAGTATTACCATATTATACTTTCTTTTCAACTTCTGATTGAGGCGATTAATCATACACCGTTGTCAGGATTCCCTGGCAAGGTTACCCTGCGCCCCACCCAGGGGGTGTAGAGCGCTGCAGCCTGCAGTTTTCAGCCGAGGCAGCTGTGATGTCGTGGCTTGCCTAGCAGTCCCCACACAGCTCTCCTCTGTACCTCCACACTCCTCACTGAGGAGGGTTCTTGTCCAGCTTCCCTTCTCGCTGGTGTCACTGGGTCACGATGTGTTCAGTCTAGTCCTAGTCTCTCCTCTCATGTGAGGGACTCAGCCCAGGTTTTTGCATAATTCCTTCCTGTTCTTTAAAGTCTATGTTTTTCTGCTTGTGGTCCCTGGCGTCGTTATTGCTGATCCAGGATGTGAAATTTTGTGCCGTTATAGGTGATTGGTATGGGTGAAACAGCCCTATGATGAAATCAATGTTTTGTAGAGATGCGCCTCATGGTGTTGTTCAGGTCATGGGGTGGAGAGAGTGACTGAGTTTCTGAGTATTAGTCAGAAGGTTGTTGCAGGAATCTGGATATCGAGCCGTGAGGACCTGGACCAGGGTGATGATGGTGCTGAGAATTAAGTGGGAAGGGATTAAATCAAAACACATGCTGTTGTTACTTGCGTTTCCAGCCCATGCTCAAAGCACACAACCCAGAATGGGAATTGAACCCACTGTCTTTTAATTGAAATCACACACCTGGTCTCAGGACTTAATGAAGCTCAGGTTCTTGATGTCTCGTGGCAGAAAGAATTCAGTGAGAGACAAAGTGATCGGTAGGACGTGGATTTATTTAGAGAGATACACATTCCATAGACAGAATGCAGTCCATCTCAAAAGGCGAGAGCGGCCTTGGGGGAAACACACTCCACAGACAGAGTGTGGGTCACCTCAGAAGGCAAGAGGCCCCCAAATAGGGCGTGGTTAGTTTTTATGGGCTGCGTAATTTCATAGGCTAGTGAGTGGGAGGATTATTCCAAGTATTACAGAGGAGGGGGCGGGGATTTCCAGGACTTGGGCCACCGCCCACTTTTTGGCCTTTTATGGTTAACCTCAGAACTGTCATGGCGCCTGTAGGTGTGTCCTTTGGTATATGCTAATGTATTACAATGAGCGTATAATGAGGCTCAAGGTCTACTAGAAGTCAGATCTTCCGCCATCTTGGACCTAGTTGGTTCTAACCAGTTTTTGTCATGTCCTATAACTATGTCACTCTTTTAAAGGTTGTGTCCTGTCCCCTTCCCTCCTGTTTCAATGTCAGTCTGAATTTTCTACTTAAGCATAAATGGTCATTGATAATGACTCTGCAACTGCTGTGATTTTTAGGGTATCAGGCCCTCTCATAGCCTTTCTTATTTTTTCTTCCGGGAGTCGTGTCTTACATCTGCTTGGGGGAACATCTCCTCTGCTCCAGGCTCCTGTCAAACAGCCCCACCAGGGCCTCTATCACCTCCTGAAGTTCCAATCCACTCCTACAGCCTGGGGCAAACGCTTCACTCTACTGGCCCTGCTTTTTCTTTCATTCCATGATTCCTAATTAGGTTAGGACCTTTACTTAATTCCCTACACAGAGTTGACACCAGATTCTGCATTTAGTAAGATTTTACCGACAGTTCAGGGGTAATAGTGGAAAACACCATGGGAATAAATTTACAAACAGCTATGAGACTTGTATGCTCTTTCACAACTCACAGTCCTAATTCGGCCTCTGGCTGGACCTCCCTCCCCCCATACCCCCCCTTTCAGGGCTCTGAGCAGCTGCTTTGGAGCCTAAACCCAATTACCATGCAGCTCAGAGAGGGAGAGGAACACCTGAAACCACTTTCTGGTTCTAGATGATTGGCTATGGGAATGTCCTTTCCCTTCAAGGGAAACCACGCAAGGTCTCGTAGGACACCGCCCAGCAGGCCAATAGCTGTGCATTTTGGCTTTGCTGCCTTTTGAAAACCCGCAGTGTGAGAGCTAACCACTGCCCAGCCCAGCTCCTTTTCACAGCCTCTCCTCCAATGTGAATTGAAGACGAAGTCTGTAAGTTTTTCTGGCCATCTTTTCTGTTTTCTGTTTTTTGGTGTTTTGGCCGCAAGGCATTTGGGATCTTAGCTCCCCAACCAGGGATCGAACTCGCACCCCCTGCATTGGAAGGCGAAGTCTTAACCGCTGGACTGCCAGGGAAGTCCGCTAGACCATCTTTTCAATGTCAGATCTCTATTTACTACAAAAGGCAGTGAAACATCAACAATAACAACGACAACACAGTACAAACAAAAAATCCTCCACAGTGACAAGGAATGATTTGAAATACAGCGCACTGCAGCAATGATACAGAACCCGAACTAATATCCTCTCTGGCTCTACGCCTGGCTCTCTTTTCTTCTACCCAAACAAAGGCAACTCCTAAGCAGAGTCCTATTTGCATCTCAAAACAGCACACTCAACTTGTCTAAAACAGCTTTTCTGAAACCTGAAACAGGTTGATGGTGGCTTCAAGGTTTCCTGCAGAATCAATGAAGGAATCGATTCTTTACAATGTGTAATTAAAGGACCCGTTCTGATGACGTTCCCCAATGAAAGTATGTTCCACAGCTGGGTGCATTTCTGCTTCCACCACTCACGAGGCTTCTGCTCGTTAAAGCTTCAAAAACCCTGGTACCCAGGCCTCAGTAATAAAACTAATCCTTTCCCAGATGTAAGTACTGGCAGAACAGGTGGTTCCCTGATACAATGGTTCAGTGGAGAAAGATTAAGGTTTTCAAACTGGGTAAGTGTGCTATTGAGACACTTGGGGTGCTAAGAACGGAGAGTGGTTTTGGATGATAAGATAAAACTTGGGGTTCAGGTAAAATAACTTTTTTGGGGTCAACTCCAATTCCCAGGTGGGGGATTTGGGTGAACATCTAGCTTTGTTTCCAAACGTAGCAGCAGCCGTGAAGAGTCATGCCGTCTTTTCCTGTCATTAGAATATAACAGAACAGCCTTTTCATTTTAGGCTATGGAGTTAAGAAATTCGTTGTTTTTGCAGTTCATGGTTCCCCTAAACATAGGAGTTATTCTGTAAGACTGTTCTTGAGGGTAGAATTCTCATCTGAATTGGGATTTTTCAGAATTTACAGTTTTCAGAGTAGTCGAGTTTAGATAAGTTAGCAGATGGTTTTAGTGCAATCTTAAAAACTGTACTTATGTTCTCCTTAATACAAGGTGAAGACACCTGTTAAAAATCATTATCTTTATTGCCCAGCGTTTCTCTAGAATTTGAGAATACGAAGCAAGGTCTCAACAATAACACTCAAGTCCATTTTCATCATTAGGTGTAATTATATTACTACTTTATCTGCATATATACAGAATCGAATCCATTAATTATAATTACAAAGTGTTTTATTTTTGAAACTACCCTAGAGGGTCATTTCACGTTCTCAGATAGTAAACGAATAGCCATTTCTCACCCTTATTAAAATGACTGACTTTTTCTTATCAGTTAAAAAAAATTAGGAATAGTGATAATTGTTCTTGATACTTAGTTAACATATTGCATGTTTGGTTTTCTGTGTGTTAATAAAACACTTTCCTTTTTCCTGTTTTTTTTTCTTCTAGACCTCTGTCTTATTTAGATGCAAACACATACTTAGCTCATTAACAGTACCCTTTAATCTTTCTGCAATGCATTCCTTGATATCTGTCTTAATCTTTAAATAAGCTTCTCTTTCAATTTCAGTACACTGGAAATAAGTCTCTTTAGCTTACTAATGACTTATTTATTGATACCTATTTTCTTGTTGGATTAAAAAATAATTATAGTGGCATATGCTTGACAAACTTCTTAGTAAATCACTTCAGTGTTCTTATCCTTCTGTGTTCAATTTAAGGTAATGAAAATTAATCAATCTGCTGTAGGTACACTAAAATGTAACTTTTCCCTCCTGGGTCTCAATAACCTTCATGCCTCTGCTACCTAGAATGCAATAATAATTTCTTCTTGTTTCAGAAAAAGTTGGGAAATGACTATATTGATTGTCTTCTAAAGAATCCCCAGTTTCTCAACATCTTCATTCAATCTCATTTGAATTAGTGAGAACTTTAGCTTTTCTTTGAAATACTTGTTTAGAAATTAGTAAGAGCACTGGGAGAAAATATTTGCAAACCATATATCTGGCAAAGAACTTGTATCTAGAATATATAAAGAACGTGCAAAACTCAACGGTAAAGAAACAAACAACCCAGTTGGAAAATGGGCAAAAGACATGGACTGACATTTCACCAGAGAGAAGCTATGGAAGGAAAATAAGCACACATGAAAAGTCGTTCGGCATCATTAGGGAAATGCAAACTAAAACCACAGTGAGATCTCACCACACATATTTTTTTAAAAAAAATATTTATTTAGTTACTTGGTCTTAGTTGTGGCATGCGAGATCTTTAGTTGCGGCACATGGGATCTAGTTCCCTGACCAGGGATCGAACCCGGGCTCCCTGCATCGGGAGAGCAGAGTCTTCACCACTGGAGCACCAGGGAAGTCCTCACCACACACATATTAGAACAGCTAAAATTCAGAATAGTGACATCAAATACTGGCAAGGATGTGGAGAAACCGGATCAGTCGTACGTTACTGGTGGGAATATAAATTGATACAGGCACTCTGGAAGATAGTCTGACTTCTTATGAAACTAAATATGGGGCTTCCCTGGTGGCGCACTGGCTGAGTCCGCCTGCCGATGCAGGGGACACGGGTTCGTGCCCCGGTCCGGGAGGATCCCACATGCCGTGGAGCGGCTGGGCCCGTGAGCCATGGCCGCTGAGCCTGCGCTTCCAGAGCCTGTGCTCTGCAACGGGAGAGGCCACAACAGTGAGAGGCCCGCATACTGAAAAAACAAAAAACAAAACAAAAAAACCCCAAAAACTAAATATGCACTTAGCATAAGCCCCAGGAATTACACTCTTGGCATTTATTCCAGAGAAATAAAAACCTACGTTCACACAAAACCTGTACATGTACAGCGGCATGATTTGAAATAGCCCCAAAGTAGAAGCAACCCAGAAGTCCCTCAGTGGGTGAATGGTTAAACACCCATTGGTACAGCCATACAGTGGAATACTAAGCAGTGAAAAGAAACAAGCTATTGATACAACAGCTTGGATGGATCTGAAGGGCATCATGCTCAGTGGGGGAAAAACCAATCTCAAAAGGTTACAGTCTGTACGATTGCATTTATATAACATTCTTGAAATGATAAAACTATAGAGACAGAACAGTGGTGGCTGGAGGAACAGCATTGAGAGGGAGTGGGTACAAATATAAAGGAATATATGAGGGTGTCCTTCTGTGGTGATGGAGCAGGTCTGTATCCTGATGGCGGTGTGAGTACACAAATTTTACGTGAGATCAGATTGTATAGAAACACACATGCACACACACACACAGAGGAAAGCATGTACACGCTCATGAAAGCTCACTAAGTTCTATTGTCTGGTTAGTAGCATTGTCCCAATGTAAATTTCCCGGTTCGATAACGTCAAACAGTTACACAATATGTCAGCCTTAGAGAACCTGGGGAAGGGTTTCCAGGAATTCTGTGTCCTATTTCTATATACTATTTTTGTGACTTCTCATGAATCTACAATCATTTGAAGGTAAGAAGTTGAAAAAATGAGTACTGGAGAACGTGAAATACCAGCGAGCCGTTTCAGTAGTATGCGGCATACAAAATTCTTCAGAAGAGCAGTTGCTAAAGGAAATACATGAAATAGAATTATTTTTATTATGCCTGCAAAGCACAACACAGGATTACTTATAAATTTATTATGGCTTAATATGATGAAATTAAACTGACAGTCAAAATATATCAGACTCAGATTATATTTGCTTTGTCCCATGCGTCAGAACCATATTTTCAGTGTCTGCCCTCTTGGGAGGAAGGGACAAGGGGTACGAGCAGGGTTTAATGTGGAGGGAAGTTGTTGCTTGATAGATCTGTGAATTAGTAGGAGGTTTATCTAGTTTTCTGGAAAATGGGGAGTCCACTAGGCAGGGTAATGAGGGCTGTCTGCTGCAACAAGAAAACTCATGAAATCTCAGTGGCTTACCACAGTGAAGGTGGCATCCTGTAGGATGTTTATAAAGGCCAGGCCTAGAGTAGCTTTCCTCACTTTTACCACCATGCCCTGGGCCAGCACCTTGTCACCTGGCAACCTAACTTCAAGGGAGCCTGCAAGATGTGAAGGAACACGGGAATATTTTGTGAGCGCTAACGGTCTCTGCCATAAGGAGGATGTTCTTTGATAGATTTGTGATAGGAATAATGAGTTAATCACTGAAATTGTCTTGATTATACTTGAACTAAAGTATGTTACTCTCAAAAAGACTTAAAATGTAATGCCATGAATTCAGTATAATGGTCAATATTATTGTCTCAAATTTTCTTTCTGCTGGTAATGAAATGCTTTTTCCCTTATAAATTGAGAGTCTCCTTGAGGGAATAATTTGTACCAGAGGTTCTTTAAAAATATATATATAACCTTAGAGTATAATTCATAGCCTGTTGTAGTCAGTAGTCACCTGGCTACTGACCTGAGTAAATTAGAAAGGCAGTTTAGTTATAAAGGACTTCAAAGTCACCTAGACCAAACTCCGCAGTTAATATTTAGCAGTTTGCCTAATATTAGGCACCAGAACCTAGTTTTGTTGCTTCTAAATCTAGCACTCTTTCCCTTTCCCACATAGTTTTGCAAACCACGTAATGGCAGGTGGATGACTGCATGAAGATAAGTCTGCACTCTCCTCTGAAAGTCGGGGGACATAAACAGCTAACCTTGGGGAGTTCAGGAGGCTCAAAGGTTTTCCTCCAAGCCACCATCACCCTTGGAGTCTTCTGTGTGTCTCCACTGGTGCTGGAAATTCAGGGGAACTTCTGGGGGACTAGGAATTGTGGGGCATTGTGTGGGAATCAAGGGAACTAAAAGCCTGCTTGGTGTCCGTATTTTTTTTCTGTTGTCATTCTTCGGATTCCTGCTATCCCAACAGTGAGTGCTGGGTACACAAAGGAAATGAGCAATGCACCTATGGATGCGCAGGCAGTGAGAGGACATGCAGTGCTGGCGATAATGCTTCACAAACGGGCCCCTCCCTCTCTTTTCCATTGTAGTAAAAGCAGTGGTGAGCTGGTAAATGTTTAGCAATTGCCTTCCTGAAAAAAAAAATATATATATATATATACACACATTTATTATGTATTTTACTGATACCCAATTGATTCTGACAGGATGTTTATTGACATTTAACAAACTCTGTATCCATGGTTGCAAAGGATGAACAATCATAGTTCCAACATGGTTATTATTTTTATTTAATGATGGAGAGGAACCTGAAACAACAGAGGTGTGTGCTGGAACTTCACTCATTTATCCGTGACACAGTGTCTTCTTTGCCGAATCACATAAAGGATTTTGAATACTGGAAGAATATTTCCCCAACTTTTTGTGCTTATACGATGTAGCAGACACAACCACCTACTTGTAAGTTTAAACTACAATATTAACATATTCGCCAGCACTTTAAGTCTAGACAAACAACAAAATAGTACATCAAGCTCTGATTTCTTTTTTTTAATATTTTCCAATTTCTGTCATGTCAGTACTCCTACAGGGGCTGATTTCAAGCTACCAATGTGACATCACTAAATGCACGGTTAGGAAGAGAGACACAGCACGCCATTGTGTGATATTTACATCATAGAGATATCATAGCTGTAAACAACCTCAAGAACCTTATTATGGATGAAATGCAGTAAACAGTGTGAGTCTTGTACTTTTGTTTTTAATATAAATTATTTGGAAGTTTGTGTAATTTTTTATTTATTTATTTATTTTTGGCTGCGTTGGGTCTTCGTTGCTGTGCGCGGGCTTTCTCTAGTTGCGGTGAGCGGGGGCCTACTCTCCGTTGCGGTGCGCGGGCTTCTCACTGCAGTGACTTCTCTTGTTGCGGAGCACGGGCTCTAAGCGTGCGGGCTTCAGTAGTTGTGGCACATGGGCTCAGTAGTTGTGGCTCGTGGGCTCTAGAGCGCAGGCTCAGTAGTTGTGGTGCACAGGCTTAGTTGCTCTGCAGCATGTGGGACCTTCCTGGATCAGGGATTGAACCCGTGTCCCCTGCATTGGCAGGCGGATTCTTAACCACGACGCCACCAGGGAAGCCCCCAAGTTTGTGTAATTTAATTTTGATAATGTCTGTGTTTAAGCACCAGCTCACTGAATCCCTGGGAATTTAACCCTTGCCTCTCCTGGGCCAGTAGAGCCAGCTCCAGCACACCGCTAGATGGGGCAACTCCATCTTTCCCATTGTTGATGCCAAAGAACTTGGAGTCGCCCTTTTCCCTTTTTTTGTATGCTCCACACCCAGACCATCACAAATTCTATTGACTTAGTGCCTTGCTTTTCTATGCTACAGAGATAATGAAAGAAATTAGAGGGAATCTTGTATAATTCCAACAACTACATTAATTTACATCCGTATCTGTATCTGTGTTCTCTCCTGTCCTTCCTGTTACAACAGAATCATGGGTGAATAATTCATGCTATCCAAAGCCATCTCTACTGTGGAAGAGGTCAAACACCTCAGCTACTCAAGGGCATCGCTCCAGCAATTCTTCCCATCTCCTAAGTCTACTGACTCATTCCCTTCAACTTGCTAACATGCTGTTATTTTTAACCTCTTAAACATTCATTTTATTTATTTCACTCCCTTGCCAGCTTCGACCCATTTCTTTCTTCCACTTGGAAGTGATAATTCTTGGAAGAATTGTCTATATTCACTGTCTTCAACTCTTTATTTCTCCCATTATTCTGTGACTCTATTTCCCACTTTACCGCTTGCTGCCTCTCATCTCCTTTGCTGGTTCCTTCTCTTCTTCCCAAACTTGTAACGTTGGAGTGCCCCAGGGCTTAGTGGTTGGCCCTTTTCCCTACCCACAGTCATTCCCTTGATCATCTCATAGAGTCTCAGCATTTTATTTAATTAATTAATTAATTTAGGCTGCGTCAGGTCTTGGTTGTGGCATGCAGGCTCTTAGTTGTGGCATGTGGGATCTAGTTCCCTGACCAGGGATTGAACGCCGGCCCCCTGCATTGGGAGTGCTGAGTCTTCACCACTGGACCCCCAGGGACATCCCTCTCAGCAGTTTAAATACTATCTGTATTCCAATGACTCTATTATATCTCCAGCACAGAACTCTCATCTGATCTCTTGACAAAGTTCTACCCCATGTCCACTTGGAGGGCTAAGTGACATTCCAAACTCAAGTCTAAATCTGGACTTACGATCTTCCTCTCCAGACTGGCTCCTTTTTATCCCTCCGGTTTCTTAGCATATCCATTCTTTCAGTTTCTTGGGACCAAAATTTAAAGTCATTCTGGACTCTTCCATCTCACATCCCGCATCCCACATCTCACCCCTTAGGAAGTTCTGTTGGCTGCACCTGCAACATACATCTAAAGTCTCACCACTTTTTACCACCTCTTCTGCTGTCACCTGATCTGAACTACCATCATTTGTCATCTGGACTATTGTAATAGTTTGCCAACTGGTTAGATCGTTCTTGTCTTCCTATAGTTGATTCTCTAAAACAGCAGTGAACCCATCAGACACAGTCAGGTGTAACTCCTCTGTTCAAATCCCTTCAACAGTTCCCATTTCACTTAGTAAACGTCAAAGAGTTTCAATGGCCTACAAGGCCTTACAGTATCGGCCTCCCAGCGTGGTTCCTCTTCACCTCCTCCTTTCTCCTTTGCTTCTGCTACTCTGGGGACAGCGTGGGCACACTCCCAACATAAGGTCTTTGCTAGCTGTCCCTAAGGAGCCTCATTCCCCAGGTATCATCTTCACTAACTCCCTTACCTCCTTTAACTGTCTTGGGACACCTCACCATCTCAACGAGGCTTATCTTGACCACCCCGTTTAATCACGTGCTCTGCACTCTCCCCCAAGTCCCTTTACCAGCTTCTACTTTTTTCTCCATAGCACAAATAAACTTCTAACATACTAATTAATTGGCTTATTATTATTGTCCATTATCTGCTTCATCCTCATAAGACCCTGGAGAGTCACATTTTTTTCTGTTTTATTTTCCCCGCATGCAATATCAGATCCTCTAATAATAAATGCTCAATAAATCTTTGCTGCATACAAGACTGGCTACATAATTTGTGGATCCAGTGTAAAGTGAAAATTCGGGTCCCCTCTTTTGCAAATTATTGCGAATTTCATCATGGCCACAGTAGAGCATTAAACCAAGCGTGGACCCCTTCTGAATATGGGAGCCTGTGCTCCTGTGTGGCTTGCCTGGCCATGACGTCGGCTCTGGTTGAATGAATGAATGAAAAGGTGGCTTTACTTTCAAAACGCAAGCGGAATCTGACCACTGTTCATCACCTGTACTACTCCCAACGTGGTACACACCATCGTCATTTCTTGCGCAAACAATGCGGTAACTCCCTAACTGGCCTCTTTGTGTCTATACTTTTTTATACTACAGGGGTTCTCATTTACATAGACTCTAGTGTAAATATTTCCCCTAGACTTGTGCAAGGTGGTGGCCCTGAGACAGGCTTACGTAATCTGTCTGCTGCTGTTGCTACTTTCCCTGATTGTATCAGTACCTCCTACTCCCCTCCTTTCACTCTGCTCTAACCACCCTGACCTTGAGTTCCCCCTGCCTGGCGTGCTCATCTCCCAAAACTTTCACCTCCTACAGGTCTTTGCTCTATTTGTACTTAGTGAAGATTTCCTTGACTATATAAAACTGTAATCTACCCTTTACCCTGAATTCCTTAGTCCTCTTCCCTACCTTGTTTTCTCTATGTCATTTATCACTCTGATGCACTATATATTTCATTTATCTATTTCACCTTTCGATGAGGGCAGGGGCCTTCCTCTGTCTTTTCCACCAGTGTATCCCCAGCTTCTATAAAAGTGCCTAATGCCTAGTAGGCAGACACACGTTGGTTAAATCGTTCAGTGGGTGATGAAGTGAATGCACACCCAGAACAGAAATCTCCTAGTGAAGCAGAACCGCTGGAGGAAACAATGTCATAAACTAAAAAGTACTGGAGCATGAGGGAGATTCAGTTACTGAATAAAGAGACACATTTGATTTAAGACAAGCAAACAAATCGTGACTTCTCAATTTAAAATTCGGTAGATAAAGGGAAAGGGAAAGATAAAGGGAAAGGGAAATTAGTGAGACCAGAACTGGAGGCCTAGAACATCAAATGGAAGAAGTCATCTGAATGCCAGAGTAAAAATAAAAGGAATTGGAAATCTGAGGGAAAATGTAACAGATTTGGCTGACATATTTGTATTTCCCAATAAGCAAATTATAGGATTTCAGAGGGAGATGGAAAAAAAAACAAAACAAAAAAACACAAAGTCAACAGATGGAGGGGAGGTGAACAGTAGATTAAAATTCTCCTGATCTGAAAAAACATTGAGTCTGCAGGTTAAAGGAGCTCACAAAGTTCAAGATAAGACTTATATGCCATCTCCTGGAAATATTCCTGAACCCTGAGAATAAAGAGAATATTTTCTAATCTTCCAGGCAGAAAGAACAATGACTACTAAAACGAGAAAGAATCAGACTGGTATCAGACTTTTCGTCTTCAAATTGGAAGCTAGAAAAGATGAGATGCCTGGGGGAAAAGTGCTGAAAATCATCCCTCAGGATAAAAGAGATCTATTTATCTATGTAGACAACGTGCTATCTATCCACTTGCCCCATTTGAGGGACAGCACTTCAGACAACAAATAAATGGAAGAGAAGATGATATAGGGTAAGCTAGAGGCAAGTGCTGATCAGTCAAACTTGTAATATATATATATTGTTAAATGTACAGGCATGCCTTGGAGATAGTGCAGGTTTGGTTCCACACCACTGCAATAAAGCAAATATCCCAATAACTACACACACACATTTTTTGGCTTCCCTGTACATATAAAAGTTATGCTTGTACTATAGTCTATTAAGTGAGCCATAGAATTATGTATAAAACATGTACATACCTTCATTTACAAATACTTTATTGCTGAAAGTGCTAACCGTCACCTGAGCCTTTGGCAAGTGGTAATCCTTTTGCTGGTGGACGGTCTTGCCTTGATATTGATGGCAACTGACTGATCAGGGTGGTGGTTACTGAAGGTTGGGGTGGCTGTGAGAATTTCTTAAAAATAAGGCAACATGAAGTTTGCCATAAGAATTGACTCTTCTCTTCATGAACAATTTCTCTGTAGCACGTGGTGCTGTTTGATAGCATTTTACCCAGAGTAGAACGTCTTTCAAAATTGGAGTCAGTCCTGTCAAACCCTGCTACTGCTTTATCAACTAAGTTTGTAATAGTCTAAATCCTTTGTTGTCATTTCAACAATCTTCACAGCATCTTTAACCAAGAGTAGATTCCATCTCAGGGAACCTCTTTCTTTGCTCTTCCATAAGTGATCCTGAGATTACAGTGATTCAGTCACATCTTCAGGCTCCACAGAATTCTGGTTCTCATGCTACTTCCTCCACTGAACCTTGAACCCTTCAAAGTCATCCATGAGGGTTGGAATCGACTTCTCCCAAACACCTATGTATGTTTGATATTTTGACCTCTTCCCATGAATCACAGATATTCTTAATGGCATCTAGATTGTTGAATCCTTTCCAGAAAGTTTTCAATTTGCTCAGATCCACCAGAGGAAACACTATCTATGGAAGCTATGGCCTTACAAAATGTGTTTCTTCAATAATAAGACTTGAAAGTTGAAATGACTCCTGGACCTGTGGGCTGCAGAATGATGTTATGTTAGCAGGCATGAAAATAACATTAATCTATTGTACATCTACATCAGAGCTCTCGGGTGACCAGGTGCATTGCCAATTGAAAGGAATGATAATTGTCATTGTCATTAAAAACAGTTTTTTTTAATGAGCAGTAGGTTTCAACAGTGCGATTAAAATATTCAGTATACCATTTTGTAAACAGATGTGCTGTCATCCAGACTTTGTTGTTCCGTATACACAGTGCAGGCAGAGTAGATTTACCATAATTCTTGGGCGCCCTAGGATTTCACAATGGCAAAGGAGCACGGGCTTCAACTAGTCACCAGTTGCATTATCCCATAACAATAGAGTCAGCCTGTCCTTGGAAGCTAGGCATTGACTTCTCTCAAGCTATGAAAGTCCTAGACGCCATCTTTTTCCAATAGAAGGCTGTTTTGTCTACGTTGAAAATCTGTTGTGTGTAGCCACTTTCCTTAATTATCTTAGCTTGATCTTGTGGACAACTTGCTGCAGCTCCTATATCAGTACTTGCTGCTTCACCTTGCACTTTTATGATATGAAGATAGTTTCTTTCCTTAAACTTCATAAACCAACCTCTGCTGTCTTCAAACTTTGCTTCTTCAGTTTCCTCACCTTCTTAGTCTTTATAGAATTGACGAGAGTTAGGGCCTTGCTCTGGATTAGACTTTGGCTTAAGGGAATGTTGTAGCTGGTTTGATCATCTACCCAGGACACTATAAAACTTGCTTTATATCAGCAGTAAGGCTGTTTTACTTTCTTATCATTTTCATGTTCACTGGAACAGAACTTGAAATTTCTTTCAAGAACTTTTCCTTTGTATTCACAACTAGGCTAGCTGGCCCAAGAGGCCTAACTTTTGGTCTAAGCCGGCTTTTAACACACCTTCCTCACTAAACTTAACCATTTCTAGCTTTTGATTTAAAGCGAGAGATGTGTGACCCTTCCTTTCACTTAATCACTTAGAGGCCATTATAGAGTTATTAATTGGCCTAGTTTCAATATTGTTGTGTCTCAGGGAATAGGGAGGCCCGAGGAGAGAGGGAGAGAAATGGGGGAGCAGCCACTTGGGGGAGCACTTAGAACACACACAACATTTACCAATTAAGTGCTCTGTCTTATATGATTATAAGCATAACATCAAAGATCACCGATCAGAGGTCATCATAAGAAATACAGTAATAATGAAAAAGTTTGAAATATTGTGAGAATCACCAAAATGTGACAGAGGGACACCAAGTGAGCAAATGCTGTTGGAATGGCACCGACAGACGTGTTCAATGTAGGGTTGTTGCAAACCTTCAATTTGTAAAAAGCACGGTATCTGTGAAGCACAGTAAAGCAGAGCACGATAAGATGGGTTATGCCTGTTATATGACAGAATACCTGAAAATAAATTACAAAACAAAAAGTATTGAAATGAAAGAGCCATGTTGCAGTGGAACCAATAGTAGTCTAAAATCACAATAATGAATTAAGCAAAGCTTAGGAATTTGTTAGGTATAGTGAGAGAGGTGGAGTAAAATCAATCTAAAGATTTCATTTGGCTTAGAGAGTAGGGAAGGCAAAGTATTCTAAAGGTCTAATCTAACTGGGTTACGGTGGGGAAGCAACTGGTACATAAAACATCTCACTGGTGAAAATAATCAGCATATTTTGAGTTTCAGGAATGAAAGTTGCCACTAGTAGAAGTAAAGAGCACAGTAAAATGTCCAAATAAAAAGAAAAAAAATCAACGAATACCAACTTCATTAAACTATCCCAAAATCAGAGAAAGGAAACAAAGGAAACAACAAAACTAAATGAATAATAAATGTTAGGGAAAAAATAAAACCTAGTAAATTCAATGTAAATAGGCCATCAAAGATAGTTGTATCAGGGCTTCCCTGTTGGCGCAGTGGTTGAGAGCCCACCTGCCGATGCAGGGGACACGGGTTCGTGCCCCGGTCCGGGAAGATCCCACATGCCGCGGAGCGGCTGGGCCCGTGAGCCGTGGCCGCTGAGCCTGCGCGTCCGGAGCCTGTGCTCTGCAACGGGAGAGGTCACAATAGTGAGAGGCCCACATACCGCAAAAAAAAAAAAAAAAAAAAAAAAAAAAGGTAGTTGTATCAGATTAAAAAACAAAATCCAATAATGTATGATTTACAAGAAACAAAGCAGAATGATGGAAAAGATGTTTGAAATATAAGTGGGATTAAGGAAAAAGCAAACAGAAAACACTAGTAGCAATGTTAATATTAGACCATAATTAATCAAACTAAAGTTAAAAACACTAAACAAGATAAAAAGCATTAACAGTATAAATAGGGATGTATTTATATTATGGAAGGATGTATGTATGTAATTATGGAAGGCAAAATTTACAAGTAAATTATAAACCTGTATGAACATCAAAATAAATAAAGCAAAAACTGTTAGACATACAAGGAAAACCTGATAAATATACAAGTATAATGGGAAATTTCCCTATACATTATCCAAATGGGCTGAATCTAGCAGCCCCAAAGTAAGCAAGAAAATATAAAATAGAAATAATATAACCAAAAAATTTGACTTTACCTTTTCCCCTATCTCTCTGTATTAGACAGCTAGGGCTGCCATAACAAAACACCACTGATTATGTGGATCGATGCTGAGAAGGCATTTGGAAAGTCAACAGCCACTCCTAAACAAGTAATGGAGGGCTATTACTTAAATGTGGTAGATTATATTTGCTGAAACCCCCCCAAAAATGCAATTTAAACTATGGAATCACTAAAACTATTTCAGCTAAAATCAAGAGCTAACAGAAATTGCTATCATCATATTGTTCAACAGTGTTTTGGAGAGATTTGCAAATGTAGAAAAATAACAATGTTAAGAAAATGAGTATACATTGGAAAAGAAAAGACATGGCTTTGGGCAAACGATATATCTAGAGAAATCAAGGTACTCTTGATTAAAGCAAATAAACCAAAACGAGAACAAAGCATAACAGTACAACAATAACGAAATGAAATAAAGGCAAAACCAAACCCCAAACTACTAGAATTAATAAGAAAATTTGGTGAAGTGATTGGGGACAAAATGAAAAATCGATACATTTTCTTTATTAGCACTCCACAACTAGAAATGGCGAAAGTAGCCCATTAACACAGACCTTATTTTCCATTATTGAGCCTATCCACACTCGGGTGTTGCTGCCCTTAAAAGGGGGCATTGTGATTTGAACTCGTCAAAAGGAAACATATGAGGGGTCACGTGGAGGTCAAGGATATGTGACTAAGGTGAGGGGGACAAGCACGGAGTAAGGGTGTTTGTGGCATTCGTTACTTGGCAATACAAAAAAATCAAATTTTACTTATTTTAAAGGTCAAGGCAGGAGCAATTTTTTGTCTTTGCTGCTATTGCCAAATACTATGATTATACCTATGTTTTTCACATGTCGACTCTCTTATAATAGCTGTTTGCTGCCCTTGTGCACCAGGCGAACATCATAAATCGTGTTCCAGGCTTGGCTCAAAGAAGGAAACATTCACCAAGATGCCATGTGTGCTAATCTTTTAATATCTTCTCTGACTTTCTCCTATTTACTACCTCTTATTATTATAACCTGCCATATGTCAAAATATTCAGGAGGTGGGGAAACACTTTAATATTTATATTGCTGGACCTTCACATTTTTTCTTTTTTTTTTTTTTTGTGGTACGCGGGCCTCTCACTGTTGTGGCCTCTCCCGTTGCGGAGCACAGGCTCCGGATGCGCAGGCTCAGCGGCCATGGTTCTCGGCCCCAGCCGCTCCGCGGCATGTGGGATCTTCCCGGACCGGGGCGCGAACCCGTGTACCCTGCACCGGCAGGCGGACCCCCAACCACTGCGCCACCAGGGAAGCCCCACATTTTTTCTGATGATCTTTGTCTATATTACCTTCAATTAATAAATTTCCAGTGATTCCAGATTTCCTGGTAACCCCGTAATATGTTGTCTTTGATTTGTATCTGAAAAGGCCTACATTTCATAGATTTCCTACAACAAACAGTGAAAATCTTTATCTAGGGAGCAATAAAAATTGTTGGGGTGGGTGGGTGGTAGAGGGAAAGTATTCTAAAGCACTTGTTTCTGCACTTTGCTGTGTTTTTGAATCACTTGTGGAAGTATGTTTGGAATTAAAATGAAGTTTGGGCACTGAAAGGATTAAGCGTTTGCAATTTGGAAGATTTCCTTGTATAGGATGGTTGATGCCAAGTGCATTTATATACTCAAATAACAATGGTTCTCAAGGCTGGTGTTTTAACAGTTTTGGGTAATGTTCAGTGGGAAATACAGAGGTGATGTTACAGTTTGTGGGCACACATCATGAACCCTAGACAAAGCTCAGTAGTTCCAAATGCGAGTGTCATCAAGTGTATCTTCATGGAAGAAAAGATTCAGAAACGTTGCTATATAAGACTTTACCAATACACCTTTGTGCAGAGAATATCAATTGTGCAGAGAAATGAATATATGGCTCTGAGAAAGCATTCTGGCTATATCCTAGGCTGCTCGATGTTTTAGGACTTTAAATAAAATTGTTTAGAAAAAATTTAGATTTTTGGCTTCGTTTTACTTGACATGGCTTTAAAAGAACACATACATTTAAAAACATCTTAACATATGTGCAGGCAATGTTACAATGAAAATATAAAAAAATGCAAACTGTGTCTGGGCTGATGGGAACGTAGCCTAATACTGTATTCTGGTGATCAATCTGATAGTAGTTAGATAGGAACGTTGCACGCTGCTCGTTGGTACAGATCCTAAAGTGTCCCACGTAGTTCCGTAGGTAGGGTGACCGCACAACCCGGTTTTCCTGAGCATGTCTGGTAATAGTAACCCCCATTCACTCTCAGAAGGGACCTGGCTTGGACAATATGGTCATCTAACCCGTAAGTGTACACGTATGAGAGTGCTCATTGCAGTGGTAGAGAGGCTTCTTCACAGGGAGAGGAAGTAGGGAAACACGATGGAAATATGCCCAGATTCTAAGTCGCAGTCAGAATCAAAAACTTAGATGTTCTTAACATAGGTTAATCTGAAAAACATGTTGCTTTGTCAAAAAGCAAATAGCCAACTGAAATATATACTACTTTATAAAATAAATGCAAAAAAAAAGAGAACAATATGCATGTTGCAAGAGCATGGGTAAACAGAAAGATACACGTCAAACACGTTACAACTGTTGCCTTAGGGGAGAGAGTGGAATGTGACTGGGCTATAGAATTGAAAGGGAGTAAAATAAAACAAGGCAGTGCCTTGAACAGACCCAGTGCGAATAATGTGCTGTGAACTAAACTGGATGATTAAGACAGCACTCTGTAGCTGATGTCTAAAAAAAGTACCCTGTAGTCTATAATTATACTATACATGATACAGATATAAAAAATGTATCTTTAAAAATATTTTTTACAAGCCAGAATTAAAACATTATGTGTAAGCAACCCTGGTATGAGAAATTGGACGTAACATGAATATTAATGAAGCTTTGCCAAACTAGAGCCTTCTGTTTTAAGAATCTCTAATTTGAGAATTTATAAAGCTGTGGGCGGGGGCTTGGGGGTTGTGGCTGAAGGAATTGGACAGCCTCTGGATAGAAAAACTCATCTTAGTTTTTCATCCACCCTCACAGACAGCCTCTGAGCAGCAGTAATTTTCCACAACCTGTGTAATTATAAATGTAGCCTTTCATTTTCAGTACTCAGTCATCTCACACCTCAACTCTTTTAAGAAAATAAATACCTTAAGTTTGAATGTCTCCCCTGGAGCCTTAATGATACAGTTGGAGGACTTCACAAAGAAAGAGAAACTGTACTGATCTTCCCTATGGGCTTTCCGGGATTTCCCGGCAGGAGGCCTTGGCTGACAATTCCATCTAGATCTGGGGATGACCAAGGCTTGACAATTGTCACTCACAATGGTGGTTGAAGTTCCATAGGTGGGCGTGCCCTCACCGCTTTTCCTGTGTGTCCATCTAATTCTGAATGCTTGGCGGGAGAATGTGGCTTTTCTGACAAAGAACAACCAATCTTCACTACAAAGAATATATGTCCCTGAATCTCCAACTAAACTGGAACAAATTCTCAATTCCAGTTGACTCAAGCATGCCTGTTACTAGAAAAGTGGTCCCTTTTATGCAATTGCTGTTCAGGAGGAATTTTGAGGACCTCATGGGAATGCTGCAGGAGACCTTTCAGGAAGGCAGTTCTCTCTGCAACTAGTTTTTTTTGTTTGTTTTTAACATAAGGAAATAACCTAATTATTTAGTGACCATTGTAATTAAAAATTAAAAAAAATTTTTTTGGCTTCATCGGGTCTTCATTGCTGCATGCGGGCTTTCTCTAGTTGCGGTGAGCAGGGGCTACTCTTCGTTGCGGCGCGCAGGTTTCTCATTGCGGTGTCTTCTCGTTGTGGAGCACGGGCTCTAGGCGCACGGGCTTCAGTAGTAGAGGCATGCAGGCTCAGTAGTTGTGGCTCAGTGGCTTAGTTGCTCCATGACATGTGGGATCTTCCCGGACCCGGGGTCAAACCCGTGTCCCCTGCATTGGCAGGTGAATTCTTAACCACTGCACCACCCAGGAAGCCCTAGTAACCATTTTAGAATACTACAGTTCCATTATCCTACTGGCCCTACAAAACAGTCATAATAGTAATAATGATAATAACAACACAGTAATATATAGTTCCTGAGTCCTTATAGTAATAGGCACTGTTTTAAGATTTTTATATGCCTACTTCATTTAGTCTTCTCAATAGTTCTGTGAGATAGATAGTGTCTGATCTCTAACAAATGAGGAAACATAGGCATAGTGACATACAGCAACTCTCCTGTGATCACACAGCTACCATGGCAGATGGAGGATGGGAAATTGGGTAGTCTGGTGTCAGGGGCGACTCTTTGGGCTAAAGTAACCTAGGGTTCATCCTAGGGTGTGCTGTTCCTCTAATGTCTGGAAGCTTCAAGGTAGGATGGAAAGAGCATGTACTTTGGAATCAAACTGACTTGCAATTTTATTAAGATTTTGCTACTTTCCATTTACATAATTCTGGGACACGTGATTTGACCTCTGAACTTCAACATTCTCATTAATAAAATGTGAGTAATTGTACTGGTTCTAATCCTGCAAATGAGAGTTTTGTGTTTTAAACTAATATTAAATCTTATGTTCTAATAATTATTGAAATTAAGAAAAAATTCAGACTAAGTAATGCATACAGAAGACATGATTATATTACTGCCATTTTGGGGTGAGGTAAACCATCTGGTTTTAGACTTAACATCAAATAGTGAGATAGACGCTGGTATATTGGAGCTTTGATTTAAGGGAGTTTGACAAATTATGCAGTGGATGGCAACATTTACTGAGCACGAACGATGTTCCAGGCAGTATATGAAGTGATTTATACTGTGTCACCTCGGGCGGTTCTCGTAAGAATCCTCACGTTGTGTGATTAAGTATCACAATGTTCATTTTACAAAGGAGGAAACTGAGGCGTAGAGAAGTCAGTAATTAGTCTAACATCACGCAGCTAGTAAGCCACTGAGTCAGGATTTGAACTGATGTGTCTGTCTCCAACTCCTGTTTTCTTAATGCTTTTCTTAATGACTGCCTCTAAACTGAATCCAATAATAAAATGATTCTTAAGGGTGTAAACTGGCCAGAAGAAAAAACGAAAATTAAAAAAGTTTCTTTAAATTAAAAAAGGAAGCATTTTTGTAAATTAAATAATTTATTAGGTATGTATCACCACATCTAACTTGTAAGTGTAATATTAGTCAACCCATTTAGAGCTGAGTTATACGTTTACAAGTAGACTGTTTTTGGAAAAAGATGCCTACGGTCAGAAAGATATTAGAAAATCATACAACAGAGATCAAATGAACTGTAAGTTAAACCAAATAGCTTATATCTTTCAGTGACAGGAACAATTTGAAATAATGCAATGAATATTTTATTTTTCATTTAAATTTATCTCTGATATCTAAATGAGTGATTCCGAAATAAATTTGTGTCCAAATAAATGGTGAATCACCTCCTTTCTTCCAGGGCTCCCCTAAATTTTGCTTGATTTTTGATCATGACTGTAGTAAAATCAGTGACATTCCTAGTATTCTAAAATGTACTACAGGGCTTCCCTGGTGGCGCAGTGGTTAAGAATCCACCTGCCAATGCAGGGGACATGGGTTCGAGCTCTGGTCCGGGAAGATCCCACATGCTGCGAAGCAACTGGGTCCATGCACCACAACTACTGAGCCTGCGCTCTAGAGCCTGCGAGCCACAACTCCTGAGCCCACGTGCCACAACTTCTGAAGCCCGCGTGCCTAGAGCCCGTGCTCCACAACAAGAGAAGCCACCTCAATGAGAAGCCCGCGCACCGCAACCAAGAGTAGCCCCCGCTCGCCGCAACTACAGAAAGCCCACACGCAGCTACGAAGACCCAATGCAGCCAAAAATAAATAAATTTAAAAAAGGCCACAAGTCTAATCTTATATTCAAGAAAACAAGATCGCTTTATAGAAATAACAGGAGAAACTTCTTATTTGCTGATTTGTAGAAATGTGCAATCTGATTATCCTGAAATAGGACACAAGATTTTTTTTTTTTTTTTTCGCGGTATGTGGGCCTTTCACTGTTGCGGCCTCTCCCGTTGCGGAGCACAGGCTCTGGACGCGCAGGCTCAATAGCCACGGCTCACGGGCCCAGCTGCTCCGCGGCATGCGGGATCTTCCCGGACCGGGACACGAACCCCTGTCCCCTGCATCGGCAGGCGGACTCTCAACCACTGCGCCACCAGGGAAGCCCAGGACACAAGATTTGACGTTAATAACCTTTTTGGAAAAATACCTATGTAAAAGTCATTTTCCATGTTATTGTCATTGAATTTGTAGATACAATAAATGGGAACTAGACCGAAAATATATTTCTCTTAAATCCACTATTTAGTTTCAACAAAATAACAATTTGTTGTTTCAATTTGTCATTTGGAATTAATGTAATTTTTATATTATATAAGAACAGAAAGTATATGTTTATACACCTTATTCATATTTAATTTTTAGTGGTGTCCACATTACATTGACACTGGAATAAAATTTAAGTCCATATTGTGAGTCTGTGAGAACCTTTTCCTTTGAAAGAAACATCTACTAACCACAAGAATATGCCCAGTCGAATATTTTATTATTTTTCAGATGATAAATATGTAAGCATTTTTAGCCGAAGAATTTAGCCATATAATCATATGTCATTCAAACTCAGTTGTATGAAATATCCTGAGGGACAGTATTTGCAGACGTATATCTCTAGCCTTTCATGAGACATCTGCATCCTAGATTCATGCATGTATTAATGCTCATTTGCATATGGAGAGATAAGAAATTTGCACATTTTTGAAAATTTTGTCTAGCAAAAATCTGAAAGCAATCATCGTGTAAAAATCAGTAGTGCCTTTTGAGTCTCCGTAGCGTTTCAGTTGGATTTTTACCCCAGTTTTATTTTCTCCAACGAGGGCTGCTTCATCATCTGCCGTTTCCTAAAAAGGAGCCCCTGGAACCCATCTCCAGTCATGCTGTGATTTTTTTTTTTTTTTCCATTTGAAATCTAGGCTACCTTTTGACTTTCTTCTATAAAGGCAGGAGAGGAGAGCGATGGACATAGGGATTCAGTGGTGATGATACGTAATTCTTCGCTTAATCTGCTTTGCAACTTTACTGTGCAGCTCGAGGTATTGTCTAGTCTTCTATAGGTATATATCTAATCTGGGGATAAAAATTGAGAAATAAATGAGGTAAAAATAAGCATTGTTCAAAGTAGCTTTTTTTTTTTGCTGCCTTAGAGTTTGGGAATGATTGCTCTCTGTGCCGGCATTTGAGAGAGAAATTTGGCTATGACGGTTTTTCTTGTTATTTTTATTAAGTGAACAAAAAAGGATGGTAGCAGTTCAGCCACTGGGGTGTTGGAACAGCAAATCGAGGGGCCCCCAAGGACCTCGATACCCATTTTTGAAGTTCAATTCTAGTCACTAAGATTAGAGCAGCCCTTCCAGAATGAGGGTTGCAAATGCATTTGTGATTTAGACTATTTGTGTGCACATGCTGTCAGGGAACCAATTGACTGTTATTGAACAGAACTGCTGATTTTCTCTTTGTTCCGTGTTTTTCCTTTTGTTTTGGTCGTTTCTGAATGGTAAAGTCTGACAGCAAGTAAAAAAACAATACTAGTTATGTGGAAGAGAGAGGAACGTGGAGACAGAAAAAGAGCAAATGAGGGAGAAAAAAGAGGCAGCTTTTCAGTTTCATATGGCATTGATTTTAGTCTTGAATAACGTAGTTTCATTGAAAACATATTTATTGAACATGTACTATGTAACAGGCTTTGTTAATTGATGTGGGATGCAAGTTAGGCAAGATGAAAATCTGTGTCATCAAGGAGCTCGTTCTCCAGTGTGGGAGGCAGAATAGAAGAATGTAATCACCATTTTTCCTAAAGTTGGCCACATCCGCAGCGTCTCCAAGGGTTAGCCCTTACCTTGCCCTTGGTACCCTTCCCTGGTCGTAGCTGGTTGCGGGGAATAGACACAGAGCCCAGAGGAAGCCAGTCCGTTGACTAAGCAGCAACTCAAGATTCATCAGGCCGGATTTTGAATGAGTGAGCCTGTTATCAGAATCTCTCTAATCTATCAGCAATGCTCTCCAGTTTCTCTCAAAAATATATATGTCAAATCTGCTTCCTTCCCTCCGCTACCATCCTACCTAGTGGTGGGTGTTGCCATGGCCTCCCACTTGGTTTCTCCATTTGCAGCATCTTACCTGTAAAGTCCATTCTCCAGTTAGACTTAGAGTGATGCTTTAAAAACATTATCAGATCATGTCATTCTTCTACTTAAAGGATCTCAGTGGTTTCCCTTTGTATTGGCTTGGCCAAAAAGTTCATTCAGGTTTTCCATAAGATGTTACGGAAAAACATAAATGAACTTTTTGGCCAACCCAATACTTGGGAACGACTCCGTAACACAATCCCTCCCATTTTCAGCCCCTGGGGTTCCTTCTTCCTCATCACTCCTCTCATGGGCTCTCTAATCCTCCAGCCACTCTGGCCTTGTTTCAGTTCCTCCAATATGTTAAGGTGATTTCTACATGATGCCCTTACTTGCGCGTTACTCTTCTGTTCACCCTTCACGTGCTGGCTCCTCTGAATATTTTTAAGCTCAGCTTAATTTTTTTTTAATGTTTTGTTTATTTTATTTTACCTATTTATTTTTGGCTGCATTGTGTCTTTGTTGCTGCATGCGGGTTTTCTCTAGTTGTGGCGAGCGGGGGCTGCTCTTCATTGCTGTGCGTGGGCTTCTCATTGCGGTGGCTTCTCTTGTTGCAGACCATGGGCTCTAGGCACGTGGGCTCAGTAGTTGTGGCTCACGAGCTTAGTTGCTTCCCGGACCAGGGATCGACCCTGTGTCCCCTGCATTGGCAGGCGGATTCTTAACCACTGCACCACCAGGGAAGCCCCTAAATTTTATCTTTAGCAGATGCCTTTCCACAACACCCCAGCTAAGGTAACTTCCACTTCTAACTCTCACTGCACCCTGGGATTTTCTTCTCAACACTTTTTTTGGGTACAGTTTCAACTACACACAAACACATCCATGCACACACACCCACATACATTCTTACTTAGGTACTCTCTGATGGTCTCACTAGATTGCAAGTAGTATTATTATTGTCAACTGTAGGTCCTGCACCGTATACAGTGCTTATACACAGTGCTTATATCTGTATGAGAAGGACAAAAAATGTACTGAGTACAAAAAATGTACTCAGTAAGGAAATTTATATTAAGACACACAGAAATTGTCTCTCAGTGGGGAATCTGGGAGTTAGCAGATAATAACCCCCTCCGTTGAGGTGGCCATTTTCGGTCCTCAGTCAGCTTAGCGGTGTCCCGTAGAGGCTGACCATGAAAGTTTGTTCTGGAGTCAAAGACATCTGGGTTCATACTCTAGCTCCACCACTTACTAGCAGGGTTACCTCAGGCAAATCGATCTCTATGAATTCCCTTTCCTAATATCTAAATGGAGGTAATAATGTCTTCTCTACAAGATTGTTGTAAGGGTACATACTCATGTGTGCAAGGTAATTGTCATGAATAATAATGAATACCATTTATTGAATACTTCTTCACGCCAGGCCCTAGGCTGAGAACTTTACGGAGCTGTCTCACTGGCTCTCTATCAGTCCTGAGAGATGCAAACCACCATCCTCATTTTACACATGAGGAGCTTGAAAAAGAGGACACATTTAGGGTCATATAGCCAGGAAGTTGCAGAATCAGGATGAACTCAGGACTTTTAATTAGAAAATCTGATCTTGCAAGCTCTAAGCTTATACTGGCTTCCGTATGGTACATGGAGGAATACTTCCAAATGGAAGTAAGGAGTTATTATATGACGTAAGTGTAGTACTTAGTATAAGGTAACATGTGACTCCTAAAAGAGAGGCCGTTGCCTTTGTTTTGCTTTCTACATCTAGTCCCATGAGGCCCAGTTGAACTCTGTACCCTCTCCTTCCAATTACCAGATTGTTCTACTGTCTGTAGTTTTTGGTGAAATACTCTCTTGTTTGTTGCATCTTCTCTTGGTCATGGTGGATTGCTTTTTTCTTGAGGTTTGTAATTTGTTCTTGTAAAATCATCTTCTGTGGGTGTTGTTTCATTCTGGGAACTTTCCACGGGCATTGAACTGTGGAAGTGTCCTCGCCAAATAGATGTCCATTTGCTTTTGCCTGGAGCCTACGGATTTAACAAGGTAGACCAATTTTTATTTTGCGGTTTCTTTATAACAGAGGTGATGCAAATTTAGACTCAAACCCATCCTGGCATAGGCCTCAGATTTTGACTTGTGACTGAAACAAGCTCAGTAACATGGCAGTTTTCCTTGTAGCTTTCTTTGGGCTAACGGTCAAAATTCTTGTTGTCTCATTTTCATAGATGGGCCAGATCTTTGAGGCTGTTGGATTTTTTTTTTCAGATTTGAGATGGGTTTCCCTTTTTTTTTCTTTTACAGGCCAAAGGCTACTTATGTTCTCCAGGTATAGATGTTAGAACCACAGCCTCTGCCCGCTGAAGCCCTTACCTGGGGCCGAAACCCTTACGGGCACCATCCTCTGCTTATTATATTATTGGCTTTCCCATCACGCATTGTTTCTATAACCTAGATCCTCTTCATCTTTCTTTTGTGGTAGCTATGTATTTGATTTTTTTATGTGTGTTTTATTTTATTCAGAATTTCCATGTATTATTGTGAGAGGGGAGCTAATTTACATCATCTCAGTCCATCGTGCTACCAGAAGTCCCAAAGCGTAGAAGCGTGAAGTGAGTGATTCCCTGTGTGTGGATGAAACATGTTGTGTAAAGGCGTAGAGGAGCTCGTGTGGCTAGAAAGGTAGGGTGGAGCTAGAGAAGCCACGCAAAGGGATGAGCTTTATTCTATAAACCATGGAGCGTCACAGAAGACTTCTGAATAAGTGTATACTCTTACAAAGTCTATCTTTTTAAGAAATGAACTTGATGGTACCATAAAGAATGAATGGAGAACCGAGAGATCAGTGACATGGAAACAGAATGCCGTTGAAAATGTCTAAGACAAAGATAGTTGAGAGTCTGGCCCAGACACTGGAAACAGAAGGGAGAGGATAAACCCAGGAGAAAAGGAAGAGATACACTCTGCAGCACTTGGAGACTTATTGCATAGGACAGAAGAGGGAGAGGGAATCAGAGACAACGCTTAGGCTTCTGACCTGGAGGATTAGAAGTCTAGATGGTTGGATTTAGAATACTTTTTTGGAAATATAGGTTATCACTGAAAATAGGCATGGCATTGCCCCATTCCCATGCTGTAAATATCCCAATTTATGGTGGCATCTAGGAGAACCCAAGACTGTGGCATGGCTGGGTAGGTAGGCAGTGTAATGGGCTGGTGGCTTGACTTCTAGCTCGAAAGTAATGTTTAGCAGATTATGTTAAGTGCAGCTAAGCTAGGTAGAAATCTTCCAATGTTGTGAATTCCATACTTATTCTTAAACTGTCAGGAAGTGGGGTTTGATGCCTTTAGCTCCATTCATGTTAACTGCATCCTCTGGTCTCCCTATTTTTTAATGTGTGGGTTTCTAAGGTGAGTAGTTTTTTCTCTTCTCTGTCTGGGGATGAAATATTTGGTCTATAGGTGGAGAGAAGTGAAATTCAATGAAACCATACAAAATGACTGCCAAAAAAAGAACCCCACCGTATGTTAGCAGTTTATAAACATTTTGTGCTGACAGAGCTCAGCAAGCCTGGACAGAAATACCAGCATAAATCTGATTATAAGGCTTCCTTCACTGCAGCGGGAACTGGCTCAGCGAAGGGAATCAAAAGAATAACCTTTTATAACGTATCCTTTGCCTTTTTCTTTTCAGGAGAGGTGTTTGGTAGGAAATACACAGAGTTTGCCATAGTGTACCAGTGCAAACCCATAGGATTTCTTTGTTTTATAGAACTGTTTCCGCAATGGCATTTTTAAGTTGAGAAAGCTTTGAACATCAAGATCTTTTCTAAAAAACAATCCTACGGAGAGTCAACCGTTTATCAGTTGTGCCCAAAGAACCCTGAACTGGGAGTCAGGAGCCGCGACCCATCGGGACCTCAGTTTCTTCATTTGTACTATGAGGGCCACAGAACAGGTTAGTGGGTCCCAAATGCTGGACAGTGATGAGACCACATTCAAACCCCTGAAAACTCTGAAATCTTTCCAGGTGGAACTCTGAGGTTTTGATTTGTAAGACTAGGGTGTGTGTCAGGGATCTTCAGTTTATAAACTTCCCCTGGGGATTCAGATATGCAGCTAAGGTTGGGAACCATGGTCCAGGTGATTCCTATTGTTTTATTTTTAAAGTTCTTTTGAAGAAAACCCTCAAACTTAAAAAAAATTCCAGGAGGGTACAAGGAATTCCCTTATATTCTTCATCTAGACTTACCACCAATTGCTAACATTGTCACACATGTGCTCTGTGTGTGCATATATATGCATTTTTATTAATAGTTTTTCTAAACCATTTGAGAGCAAACTATAGACGTCATGATACTGCACCTCAAAATACTTCAGCATGCATCTTCTTAGAACAAGGACATTCTCTTTTATAATCATGGTATAAAGATCAGGTTTAGGAAATTCAACATTGATTCAATATTATTATCTAGTATACAATCGATTTTTAAAATTTACTGATTTTTCCCTATATTCTTTATATCTAGTTGATTTTTTAAATATTTTTTAAAGAATAGTTGATTTACAATGTATTAATTTCTGTACAGCAAGTGATTCAGTTATACATATATATTCTTTTTCATATTCTTTTCCATTATGCTTTATCACTTCCCTGTGCTATACAGTAGGACCTTTGTTGTTTATCCTTCCTATATATCTAATGGATTTTAAAATACATTTAAAAAATGTTGAAAAAAAATGTTGAGATCACCACGTAACTTATAGAGAAGTTGAAAGAATTTTATTCCTGAACCATTTGACAGTAAGTGACCAGTCTGATGTTCTAATGCCACTCTAGTGTATATTTCCAACAAAGACTTTCTTGTATATAACAACAGAACAGTCACCAAATGGAGGAAGTTAATATTGATACATTATTATGTATTATTATTATGTATCAATCAATATTGGTACATTATTATTATCTAGTCCTCAGGTTTGCCAGTTATCTCAATATTATCTTTGAAAAATGTCCAGTTCAGAATCACGTGTTACATTTAGTTGCCATATCTCTTTAGTCTTTCCCACTCTGCAATAGTGTCTCAGATTTCCTTGATATTTTTGAAGATGGCAGCCCATTTATTTTGCAGAATGCCCTTCAGTATGGGTGTGTCTGATGTTACTTCGTGATTCAGATTATGCATGTTTGTCAGGGATGCTGCAGATGTGATCCTGTGTTCTTTCCATTGCATCTTCTTAGGTGGCACACAGGTTTGACATATTACTGCCAATCTTCACTTGGATCGCTTGATGAAGGTGGCACCTTCCAGGCTTCTCCACTGCAGAATTACTCATTCTCCCTTTGTAATTAATGAGTATTTTGAGGGGAGCTCCTTTGAAACTATGTAAATGTCTCATTCATCGTTAGACATTTAATTTATTCATTCATGGATTGATGGTTTCCTATTATATTCAGTGGGTGATAATCTGTCACCATCATTATTTTGATACCCAGATTTTCCTGATTTGGCAGTAGGAGCTGCTTCAGGCTTTGACATGTGTCCCTATCATTCTTGGAGTATTTCCTTGCTCTCTGCTATAAAAAGATGTTCCGGAATCATCTTACACTTTCTCTCCCCAGACCTGGATTCAGGTTGCTCTTTTAGCAGCCCTGGTTCTTTTTACTGGAGAATGGTATTCAGGAGCCCAGATATGGGCCATAGGTATGCTTATGCTATTGGCAGGTTGCTGCTGCTAGTGCTAGGGAAAATGTGTCTCTGTGTGTGTGTGTGTGTGTGTGTGTGTGTGTGTATAGATACTCACATGTGTATATATACACATATATCTACACATATATGTTTGTACTTGATATGTATACAAAATACCAGTTCATCATCCCACACACATATTCAAATATTCAAATACCTATTTACATCTCTATCATTTGTCTGTCTGTCTATCTATCTATCTACATCTATTGAAAAACACAAGTTCACACCATGCCTCCAATTCTTACTCAATGCAGTATCACAGGGCCATTCTACTTTTCTTACTTTCTGTATTTGTAACCCACATTTCCAATAGTGAGGAACCTATACCCACTCTCCTCATTTGTTTATTCTTTGATCTGTATTAGTCAATTTCCTATCTCTGCTGCCATTTCCTCACCCACATCGAGACCCTCCTCCACTGCTTGGGCTCAAACACCTCCCACCGTGCCTCTCCCCCCCCCCACCCCGACCCCAGGGAGGCCCTTGTTACTCTCCTCGCAGTCTGATATCCACCCCAGGCTGTGCCCCCTGTGGATCCCTCCTCTCCTTGCTGGGGCTCAGTTGCTCCGTGTGGGTGCGGACACTGTCTACACTTCTCAGGCTCTCCCTCACCAACCACCTGATCCTCAAGTGAGGTTCACCTCCCACTGCTTGAGCTCTGACACTCCATACAGGCTGCCCCATCTTGGGTTACCTTCCTGGCTCTGGTCTGGTTCTGACACCCCTCTCTGGGCCCTGGGGGCTGCTCCTACCCTGATACAGGTGCCTACTTGTTCTGCCCAAAAGGAAAAGTTGCCCCCTTTCTGCTCCTTGCAATTTAACAATGAAGCAGGTTAACTAGGTAGTACAGACTTTATTCACCCAGAATCCAGGACTGTGGAGCAGGGGAGAACATTAAGTAAAGGCTGTTTAGAAAAATGAATCATAGAATATCAAATGACCTGGAGAAATAATAGTCATTACTTAAAATTCTGTATAAGTTGAATTGCCAGTGCTTGATGGACAAAATTTCATTATATTTGAGCAGTATTTCTAACTTTATTGTAACTCTGAAAGGCTGAATCTGATTTAGGATTATAGAGAAAAGATCACCATACAAAGGTCTTGGAAACTTATTTGGAGCAGGAGGTATTTCATACCAGATTTCTTGAAGGAAGACTTACAGTTCAGAAGTGTGAACTACTCATGCTAGCAAAAAGAACTCTCCTTACCTCCCTTAGGGATTCACCATCAGAAAATGCCGTTAGTGGTAAAAGGATGGATTTTGTTAAGGACAGGAAGAAATTGTGACCTTAAGAAATGTGACTTATTGGAATGGGTAACCACAGAACGTGAAGATCTTGTATGGAGATATTTGAAGAGACAGGACTCCGGGGATAAAGCTGGAGGCTTAAGGCACCCTTTGGTATTTTGTACCACTTAAGCCGACACCAGTTTGGTGCTTGTAAACAAAAAAGATTAAAAAAAAATTTTTTTAATTGAAGTGTCGTTAATTTACAATGTTGTATTAGTTTCCGGTATGCAGCAAAGTGATTCAGTTATACATATATATATTCTTTTTCGTATTTTTTCTATTATAGTTTATTATAAGATATTGAATGTCGTTTTCTGTGCTATACAGTAGGACCTTGTTATTTATCCATTTTTTAGATAGTAATAGTTTGTATCTGCTAATCCCAAACTCCTAATTCATCCCTCCCCACCCCACCCCCATTCCCCTTTGGTAACCATAAATGTGTTTTCTGTGCTCATTAGTCTGTTTCTCTTTTGTAAATAAGTTCATTTGTATCATATTTTAGATTGCACATATACATGATAATCATGATATTTGTCTTTCTCTGACTTACTTCACTTAGTATGATAATCTCTAGGTTCATCCATGTTGCTGCAAAGGGCATTATTTTATTCTTTTTTATGGCTGAGTAGTATTCCATATATATATATATATATATATACACACACACATATATATATATATATATATATATCACGTCTTCTTTATCCATTCATATGTCGATGGACATTTAGGTTGCTTCCATGTCTTGGCTATTGTAAATAGTGCTGCAGTGAACACTGGGGTGCATGTATCTTTTCAAATTAGAGTTTTCTCCAGATATATGCCCAGAAGTGGGATTGCTGGATCAAGGTTTATTTTAAACACTGGAAGCCTCATATATGTTATCCATTAGATTATTTTCTGTATAAATAAGTGATAGATTTTGATGAAGTCAATAATTATAAAACCATAGTTACAGTAGTTGCAAGTATCTGTTCTTGAAGGCGTGCTCTTTTGTTAGTTGTGGCATTATCAAATGAATAAAAATGATGATTATAAAGAACTCATGAGACCTTTGCCTTGATTCCAATTACTGGGACCGGAGCTGCCGTCTGTGGCCTCATGGATTGTGTCCTGGAATTTCCAGGGGGCACTGTTCACACAGACTGTGATGTGAAAAGCGCCCCGGAGGTGTGCAATGAAGCATCTCTGAAAGGGCTACGTGCCATCACTTGTCTGCTTCCCTCATACTTAAGCTGCAGAGAAAAAGGGCTTGGACCCAGGAAAGGCAGAGAGATTATTGACACTGACTGTAGACTGAGCCTGTCAACAGGCTTCTTCTCTGGTCTAAAGCCCAGGTCCAGAGCCCTTGGAGGAGATGTCAACACTGCCACTGAATGTGTGTGTGTGGATACCCTGGCATTTAAACAGTTTAAACTGCAAGAACTTTGTGTGTCAGTGACAGGAGTTAGAAAGGAAACAGCTCTTTGCAGTGTTTTACTGAATTAGCAAAGCAGCATGACCTTTGAGCTAGTCTTTGGGACGCCAGCCTGCCAGCCCTGCTGATACAACATCTGTAGAATTCCAGGGAGTCCATTTTGAGCTCGTTAAGGAGGAACTCTGCGAGATTAAATCCCTTTTTCCATTAACAGAAGAGGGAACACTTGCTGTAAAGCCAGTCTTAACCAGCAGAGGGATTTGAAACATTCGGCAAGATCATTTCTGAAATATAGGCTGAGTTCTTGAGTCTTGCTGCATTGAGGCCGTAGCCAGCCATAGGCCATGGACCCCGAGCCATGCAAGAGGGTAAGGCTTGTGTTGGGCTGTTTCAAATGGCTTTCTGTCTTCACTTGGACGCATTTTTGACATCGATTAAGAGAATTAAGTAATTAACATGTTGATCAGTTAGTGACAATTGGTATTGATACTATGACAATTGCTATATGATAGAAATGATAGCAGTTGATGAATACTGATGATTACGGACCACGCACTGCTTTGGGCTCATTCCGTGCATTATCTCATGTATTCCTCACGTCTGCTCTGTGAGATAGTTCGTCACATCTCAGGTGTCTTCAATTGTGAAATCACAAGGTAGGAGACCTTCATGTAAATCTGGGACCTCCACCTTCTGGATGCGGGTAAATGAAAGAAATTCCTCACCCAGAAGAGTAAAGAAGGAAGACTTTCATGGTTCAGTCTTGGCAGTGGGTGGAGAAAGGGTAGAAAATTCTCCTGTCAGGAGCACGTGAAAATCCTCTCTGGCAGGACTTGACTTCCGTTCAGTCGAACAGCATTCCTAAGATACCTCCTGATTTCAGAAATGTTAAAATGTAAAAGTTTTTGTTTTCCAGTGAGTGAAATAGGGTATTTTTATCAGCTCCACTTTAAAAAAAAATTTATTAATTTATTATTTTTGGCTGTGTTGGGTCTTCGTTACTGCGCGCGGCGAGCGGGGACTACTCTTCGTTGCAGTGCGTGGGCTTCTCATTGCGGTGGCTTCTCTTGTGGAGCACGGGCTCTAGGCACGTGGGCTTCAGTAGTTGTGGCACGCGGGCTTCAGTAGTTGTGGCGCACAAGCTTAGTGGCCCTGCGGCATGTGGGATCTTCCCGGACCAGGGCTCAAACCCGTGTCCCCTGCATTGGCATGCAGATTCTTAACTACTGTGCCACCAGGGAAGTCCCTATCAGCTCCACTTTATAGATTAGGAAAATGAGGCATAGAGGTGAAACTACTTGTCCAAATTTATTAAATGGGACAGCTGGGATATAGAGCCTGTACTCTTGACCTCTGAACTTGACCCCTTCTAGAGGATTATATCAGCCTGATATCTAAATAATGTGTGTGAGGAAAATGGTTATGCATGTTAGTTATGTCAGGGAGGAAATTTCTTATATAAGAATAGAAAACCAGAGTGGATTTTTTAGGTATGAAGAAAAAATAAAGAAACAAGAGTGTCTAGAACTTGGCATCCTATGTTTGACCCCCCTCACCATGCTTTTGCCAGAAACATTTTCAAATATTCTAGAATCATCTTTTTCCTGAAAAGGCGGGCTTTTTCTCTGATTCTCTCGTGGCTGTTTAATTAGAAGTTAAAACATGTAGGGGAGGAACATTGTCCTTCACCTTTTTTTAATCCCTGTTTAGCAAAGGACATGCCATGTATTTCTTTGAATGAAAATATTTCCTCTAATGTGCACCATGACCATGTAAAGAAAATGCTTAATTCGCAACACTCATGGCTAGATAACATGGCACAGGTTTTTCTCATAAAAATATTTGAAATTAATATAACTAACAATGGTAGTTTTTTCTTTTTTAAAAAATTTAACTAATTAATTAATGGCTGCATCGGGTCTTCCTTGCTGTGTGCAGGCTTTCTCTAGTTGTGGCGAGCGGGGGCTACTCTTCGTTGCGGTGTGCGGGCTTCTCACTGTGGTGGCTTCTCTTGTTGTGGAGCATGGGCTCTAGGCGTGCGGGCTTCAGTAGTTGTGGCACACGGGCTCAGTAGTTGTGGCACGCGGGCTTCAGTAGTTGTGGCGCACAAGCTTAGTGGCCCTGCGGCATGTGGGATCTTCCCGGACCAGGGCTTAAACCAGTGTCCCTTGCATTGGCAGACAGATTCTTAACCACTGCGCCAACAGGAAAGTCCCCAGATTGGTAGTTTTTGAAGATAAACTTTTATCTCCTCAAGGTGTTTTTCTAGACCCTAATTTTATTTCTTTCCTTATTGATTTGTTTTTATTGCAAAGTTAAATTGAAAGATAATGAAAGTATATCATTTTTGGCTTGCTTTGGGATGTTCTCATATTAGTATTTAAATAGCATTTTCAAGAACATAATGTGGTTACGGCACCATGTGATGAAATTGGCCCTCGTAAAGACTGAGATGCTTCTCGGTCATTCAGGTTAATGAGATTATTGCTTCTAGTTTAGATAAACAGAATTAATGAACTCCTGCTGAGTAGGAACAATTTCTGTAGTTTTCTTCTTTTTAAACTCCGTAAAAGAGAGTGGGCCACTGGTTTCATACATTTGTGTTACCGGGCTTTTCATTACAGTATATATTTTTACATTTACTTTATCAGTAGAGTTTTTTTTTTTCTTTTTCCAAAATATAGAGGCATGTTAGTGGCTCTTACATGTTTCCTAAACGCTCTCTAATTTGGGGCATACAAACTATTGATTGCTCTTCGTTTTCTTATTTCCACAAAGTCAAGTACTTTCTTAGCTGGGCACAGGATATGTAAGGTACCATCCCTGCTCCGAAATATCTTACATTCTGGGGTTGAGACATATGTACAAACTCACTGTAAATGTGATATGTTGTGAGATAGGGTTTGTGTAAAGTTATCATTGGCAGGACGGAAAATAACCTGTAGTTCAAGTAGGGTTGATGGAGAAGTGATTTAAACAAGGCCATCGCAGATGAGTAGACATTTACCGAGTAGAACGGAGGACCCAAACGTGCAAAACAACGGCGTGCCTGCGTGGTGATGCCGGTCCGTGGACGATGCGGTGCGTGGGCTGCGGTGGCGCTGCCCTGGATGATGAAGCGACCTGGAGGGTCTGCAAAGCAGCTGAGATCACGTTCGCAGGAGTTTCCTATGATACCAAACATGCTGGTAATGGTCACTTCAGGAAACCTTTCCAGGCTTTTCGGAACCGTTTTCGTTTTTACGTGCCTTGTCTGTTTTGTGAGCTTTTATATTTTCACTGGTGCGCCCGCTTTGTGATAGGAGAATCAGAGAGAGGGGAATTTTCTACTGAAGGGTTCGTCCTGGAACCAGCTGGGGTGCGCAAAGCTCATTAAGCTCACGGTTTTGAAAGCACACACATGATTTACTGGTTAGGAAATGTGCCCAGGGACCTGAAGGGCTCAAACACTGAGGAATGGTTGTTAGAGTTTTCTCTCCGTGTTCCCGGGACATTGCTGTGCTGGGAAATGGTGAAAAAAGTGCTAATGAAGGGTGCCAGGAGAACCCTCCAGTTCGGGCTGGCATCCCGGGGAAGGTCTGGAGGGTGTAATGAGGAGAACAATCAAGTTGCTATAGTCTGAAAAGGTTAAAGAAGCTTCAGGGATCCCTGTTTGTGCTTTTTGAGTATGGGAATGTCGTACCAGTAATAAGCAATATGCAATCCACAGACAGAGAAGCGATGAGTCCTCTGCCCAGCTTCACGATGGATGGCAGACGAGCCTGTGAACCTTTTCCTTTGAGGTTGAACTGAGTCACAAAGACGCAAGCCAGTGGGGAGTGAATCTTGTCACTCTGTCAGCAACATTTACTGAGTTCTCACCATTCACATGCCACGTGATTAGGCTTAAACAAGCCCTCAAAATTTTAGAACACATACCCTGTGATGTCTGTGAGCAGCTTTGAGTTACTAGCCTAACCAAACTCCACTCTGCTTTTGTTGAGGTTTAGATTTGGAATAGATCATAAATTCCACAGAACAAAGGTTTTGCCTCGGATAGAGCAAGGAAGCCACGAGGGGAGGTAATCTCATGTCATCATACCAAGAAGTCTTATTCAAGCTGTTGAAATGGTTCCATATTTTATCCATGATTTCGGTACTCTTCGGATTCCATTCGTAACGTATTGCATACATTTGTAATGTAATGACATATAATAGGTGTCATTCATAATAATAATGTAATGAATACCTATTATATGTCAGGCACTGCCTTCTACACTGGAGCTATAAGTTTGAGAAATAACTTGTCTAAGAATAGTTTGTTTCTCTAGAATTTGACCGTCTGTGTGGTCTTCCCTAGACAGAGTGCTAAATGACACCCTGGGACTCTTCCTACCAGGGAAAAACACAGAAGAAATATCTCCAGCATGTTTTCCACCCAGTCCATCCAGGGCAGTCTCGTAAGACGTGGCGGAATCTGAATCCTGGGAGCGCGTGAGCTAGATGGGCGTGGAAAACACCCTCCCTGGTGGTTCTGATTCCCTCCCTGCCCAAACTCCTTGCCTGTGTAAGAACTTCTGCTTCTCAAACTTTGAAGTATAGTCTATTAAAAAATAATTAAAGAAGACAATTGAGGTGATACAAAGAACCTGTATTTAACACTTCATGAAGTGGACAGTCTCCATCCAGAGAGTATAGCAAAATAGGGCAGAAGCAAGGAAGGTTTCTTAGGGTAAAGAATGAAGAATTGGAAGAGAAAAATAGAGAAAATCTGATTGGCTGCGGCCGTACAGTCAACCTTGTTTGGGGTGAGAAGGGGCAAGCAAGTAAGCCCAGGGTTGGCTTGGCATTTGGGGGTTGGCTGACAGAATATCCTACATTTCTGGTCAAGCAGAATATTTACAGGGACATGAAAGTTACCTAGGTTTAAGTGCTGACACAGTACCCCAGGCAGGAGCAGCTCCATCTTGGGCTTAGGAAGTCATTCCAACGACATGAATCACCTTGGGATCTTGTTAAAATGGAGATTTCGATTCTGGAAGTCTGGATAGGTGTTGAGATTCTGCACTTCTTCTAGGGGATGCCGACGGTCCTGGACTGCAGAGCACGCTCAAAGAGCTGTTGCACGAAAATGTCCTTAGACGAGTGCTTGACTACTCTGTACCACTTCAAGCCAGTTCTCTTCCAGGGGCTATTGGTTTTTATTGATAAGACATCATGAGGCAAAATAAACAAGGAAAAATATATCACGGCCAGGTAGAGAGACAGAGTTTCAGAAATACTTAGATATGGTGCAAAACTGACCTTTCTGAGAAGATAAATCTTGGGGAGGAAACCACATGAAAGAGGCAAGTGATATTTTGAATCAATACTGAAACGTGACTGCAGTAGCATGTGGCCTGGAGATGAGAGTGGATAAGCAGTGGTTTTCACTCTGGGGATGTGACTTATCTTCCGGGCTAGCCAACATCAGTGTTTTTCTGGGTTTCTGGTTAACATAGCTTACTGAAAGGGAAGCGTAGCACTTGTAAGCTTTTAAATTATGACCCAGCACTCCCACTACTGGGCATATACCCTGAGAAAACCATAAATCAAAAGGACACATGCTCCCCAGTATTCACTGCAGCACTATTTACAATAGCCAGGACATGGAAGCAACCTAAATGTCCATCGACAGATGAATGGAGAAAGAAGATGTGGCACATATACTCAATGGAATATTACTCAGCCATAGAAAGGAACAAAATTGGGTCATTTGTAGAGACGTGGATGGACCTAGAGTCTGTCATACAGAGTAAAGTAAGTCAGAAAGAGAAAAGCAAATATCGGCTATTAACGCCTATATGTGGAACCTAGAAAAATGGTACAGGTGAACCTACCTCCAGGGCAGGAATAGAGATGCAGACATAGAGAACAGACATGCGAACACAGTGTGGGAAGGGGAGGGTGGGACGAATTGGGAGATTAGGAATGACATATATACACTGCCATGTGTAAAATGGCTAGCTAGTGGGAACCTGCTATAAAGCAGAGGAAGCTTAGCTCGGTGCTCTGTGATGACCTAGATGGGTGGGATTGGGGGTGGGGGAGGGAGGGCCGAGAGGGAGGGGATATATGTATACGTATAGCTGACTCACTTCATTGTACAGCAGAAACTAACAGAACATTGTAAAGCAATTATACTCCAATTAAAAAAAAAAAGGGAGCAGAAATCATGAGAGTTGCAAAACATTTTCTAACATTTGTGCTACTCAGCAAGTTGATGATTTGATTCACCCATCCCAAGTGGACACCCCTGGGGGGAGGGGGAAGTAGAGTTTTTGCAGAGGTAAGTTTCCTAAGGATTTTAAACAATGGATTTACCTTTGGGAGTGTGAGGCCTCATTGTAAACAGACTCTTCCTGCATTCACACCAGCAGTCCTGGATCAGTGAAGAGCTTCCCTTGTGGGTGCCCAAACCCGTTTTTCACAAACGGCTGAAACTATGTCATCAGCAACCTGGAGTCTGACAGAAAGCTGCAGAGAAATCAGGACCCATTTCTCTTTGTCTCGAGCCCTGTGCTGACCTAAATGTTCCTGTCTCCTAAGGAAGTGTTTATCGGACCTTGTCAGTGTTTACAGATCGTTACCATGCTTGCACCTGACATTCTAAACATATTTTTCTCCTTTTCTCTTAAATTCTTTTTTTTTTCATTTTTCATTAGAGATCAATACTTCTAGTGATTCTTTTTTGTTTTTTCTCTTAGAAGTTATAACAGCTATTTCTCATGAAGATGAGGTGCAGGAAACTTAATACTGTTTGAATGAAATCTGAAACTGGCTAAAAATATGTCCTTGTACAGTGATTTCAACTCGGCTGACTGCAACACTAGTGTCTGTTGAGGGTTGGTACTTTTAGAATGGAATATAAACTCAACTCCCCAAAGACATCTAAGAAATGTCTCAAACCAAGGGCTGCTTTAAAATATAGATCATCTCTCTCTCTCTCTCTCTCTCTCTCTCTCTCTAGATATGATCTATATTTTATATATATATATCATATATCATATATATCATGATATATATGATATATATATCATATCTCTATATCTCTCTATATGTATAGATCTATATTTTATATATATATCATATATCATATATATATGATATATATCATATGATATATATGATATATATCATATATATATCATATCTCTATATGTATAGATCTATATTTTATATATATATATCATATATATATGATATATATATCATATATATATATCATATATATATATCTCATATCTCTATATCTCTCTATATGTATAGTTGTGTTCCTGTACCCTTTAAAAACATTTCTGTTAGGGGTAGACATCAGTGAACACCAGCAAATGTAGTAACAAAGAAGCTAAAATATTCTTCAGACACCTAGGGCAGACACGTTTCAAAGAAAATAAAGAGAACGCTTGTTCACAATAAAGAGAATACTTGTCTAAAAAATATGCTATTCTCTGATTCCTCCACGTTTCAGAAGGGTAAGAGCCTATTGCTGTAAATCAATGAAGTTTATGTCATTATTTCACTCAACAGTGGTCCACTAACGTCAGATATCTGTTAAAAAATGCAGATCCCTGGGCCTAACCTCAGATCTTCTGAATGAGAATCATTGAATTTTACATTTTCACTGGACATCCCTAATTAAATATTATGCAATTGAAGTTTGAAAACTACTAGCAAATTTTTTTTAATGAATATTATTTTGTGTGTGTGTGAGAATAGAAAGATTTTTAAATTTTTATATTATATTGGAGTATAGTTGATTTACAATGTGTTAGTTTCAGGTGTGCAGCAAAGTGATTTAGTTATACATACATCTATTATTTTTCAGATTCTTTTCCCATTTAGGTTATTACAGAGTATTGAGTAGAGTTCCTTCTGCTATACAGTAGGTCCTTGTTGATTATCTATTTTATATAATAATGAAAACTACTAGCAAATTAGGTTGAAGGGAAAAGTCTGCTGGAAGCTTTCCCTGGGATAAGCAAAGAAGCTCTTTCAAGAATGGTAGGTGAGGGCTTCCCTGGTGGCGTAGTGGTTGAGAGTCCACCTGCAGCTGCAGGGGACACGGGTTCGTGCCCCGGTCCAGGAAGATCCCACATGCCACGGAGCGGCTGGGCCCGTGAGCCATGGCCGCTGAGCCTGCGCGTCTGGAGCCTGTGCTCCGCAACGGGAGAGGCCACAACAGTGAGAGGCCCGCATACTGCAAAAAAAAAAAAAAAAAAAAAAAAAAGAATGGTAGGTGAAAATGAGATGAAAGTGTTATGTATCTATCCTTTCCACCCTTCATTCCCAGAAAACTTTTCCCCTTCAGGTATCCCATGAAGTTTTGCTCCTAAATTTAACAATTAGTTAAGAAAGTAAGTAAAAGCCCTGAAACTTCTTTTCATGCTTTTGTTATAAGTGACGTAATCAGAGCTCATAAACATCCCAAGGGTCTTAAAATTTTTCAGTATTTGTAAGTACGTAAACAGTGAACAAACGAGCAAACCTTTCTTTCTTTGAAACTATAAAGAAGGATCTAGCTTTAGCAGAAGAATAGATACCATTTGAAATTTAGTGAGTAAAATACCTTCTTTGTGCCTAGGTGTTGTATTTCTTCAAGTACTGCTCTCCCTTGAATCTTATACTATGAAAAAAGTAGTAGAATTTAGTTAAATAATGCTATCCTTTTAATGAAGGTATATATTTTTATAGAATTTATTGAGCTAGCTTTCAAAGTTTTATTTATCTGTTTTTCAGTCGTAAAGATATTTAAAAACAATATTTCACATGGAAACTCAATAGGCAAAATCAATAAGAATAAAGCTTCCTCGGTTGAAGAGTGTGTGTGTGTGTGTGTGTGTGTGTGTGTGTGTGTGTGTGTGTGTGTGTGTGTGTGTGTGTGTGTGTGTGTGTGTGTGTGTGTGTGTGCAGAGCCTGCTCACTCAGTTCCCGTTTCATTCTCCAAGAGTAAAAGTGGCAGCAACATGTGGTCGTTGGCCAAATCCTACCATTTCCTGTCTTTGCAAATCAAGTTTTATTGAATGCAGCCATGGTCATTCATTTATGTATTGTCTATGACTGCTTTTGTGCTCCAACGTCCGAGTTGAATAGTTGGGACAGAGACCTATTTAGGCAAAATGTAAATAAAATATCAGGTTTACCAAAAAGTTCATTCGGGTTTTTCCGTAACATCGTGCAGAAAACCCCGAACGAACTTTTTGGCCAATCCAATATTTACTCTCTGGCCCTTTACAGAAAGTTTCCCAGTCATTCTTCTAGAGGGCACAGTGCTTGAGATGCACATATCCTTGGCCTTGAGGTGTGCCTCTCAATCCCTGCAGGTCACCTCTGTCCACGATAGGTATTTACTACGTATGCTTTGTGATGATGATAACAGTAACAATAGCAACAATAATAATTTTCTGTGAGTTCCATGTCATGAAAAGCCATGGGAAGAAAGGCCTTCCTTTGAAGCCTGATTCAGCAGTCACTGTAGAGATGGCTTTGCATTTCCTAATATATTGACAGTGAACGATGCAATTCTTCAGGGAATATTTGGGAATGTTTTGTAATTTTTCTTTAGTCCACATTGTTTGGTTTATCTTTTCTTTCTTTTTTTTTTTTGCGGTACGCGGGCCTCTCACCGTTGTGGCCTCTCCCATTGCGGAGCACAGGCTCCGGACGCGCAGGCTCAGCGGCCATGGCTCACGGGCCCAGCCGCTCCGTGGCATGTGGGATCTTCCTGGACCGGGGCAGGAACCCGTGTCCCCTGCATCGGCAGGTGGACTCTCAACCACTGCGCCACCAGCGAAGCCCTCTTTTCCTTCTTAAAGTTTATTTTGATGCTACTTTAAACAGTATTGATTCTTTCCTTTTTCTTTTCTTTTTTTTAAAGATATTTATTTATTTATTCTTGGCTGAATTGGGTCTTCATTGCTGGGCACAGGCTTTCTCTAGTTGTGGCGAGCAGGGGCTACTCTTCGTTGCGGTGTGCAGGCTTCTCTTTGCAGTGGCTTCTGTTGTTGCAGAGCATGGGCTCTAGGCACTCAGACTTCAGTAGTTGTGGCATGTGGGCTCAGTAGTTGTGGCACACAGGCTTAGTTGCTCCATAGCATGTGGGATCTTCCTGGACCAGGGATAGAACCTGTGTCCCCTGCATTGGCAGGTGGATTCTTAACCACTGCGCCACCAGGGAAGCCCAATTCTTTCCTTTTTCTCTGGCCTTTAGCTAGTTGGAGGTGGATCCCTGTAATCAGTGACCAGAGCCGTCTGAGATTCTGAGAACAGGGTGGTAGAAGACTCCTCTCTCTTTCACATCTGTTTTCATCTGTTAGGAACAGGAAGGCAAAATATGTAAGTTCTCATCAGTAAAGGGTCCCAGTGACAAGAAGTTAAACCCTAGTCAGCTCTATCTTAAAAGGTTGATTTAAACTGAACTGCTGTCCAGCATACGTCTTTAGTACCCATGAAACATATTTATTTAATCAGTGGTGTTACACGACTTAGCTGTGATTCTCTACTTGGTCTTACGTATAAGGGAGACAACCCACCTTTGAAAAGTTGTCCCCCGGGCTTCCCTGGTGGCACAGTGATTGAGAGTCCGCCTGCCAATGCAGGGGACATGGGTTCGTGCCCCGGTCCGGGAAGATCCCACGTGGTACGGAGCGGCTGGGCCCGTGAGCCATGGCCGCTGAGCCTGCACGTCCAGAGCTTGTGCTCCGCAATGGGAGAGGCCACGACAGTGAGATGCCCGCGTATCGCAAAAAAAAAAAAAAAAAAAAAAAGAAAGAAAGAAAGGTTGTCCCCCAAACATGATCATTTTGATCACCCCTGTTGCAGGTGGAGGGCAAAGCATTTTCTGTTTTTCTATAAGTGCATCATTCTTTTGTAACAAGGTCACACGGAGAAGGGTTATATAGGGGAAATACACTAAACTGTGAAATTTCTCTCTGCAAGAAGTTAATTCCATTTCATTCCATTTTATTTAATTTTATTTAACAAGTACTTTTGACTTGCCAAGTAGAAGACACTAAGCTTCCTGGTGTAGGGTTAATAATGTCATATGTGGCTATTACCACTGGTCTGAAATTACATCGTAGAATAAGAGAGGTGGTCGCTGGCTGTTAGCGCATGAGGCTTATATCAAAATCTTTGTAGTATGGGCTATACGAGATGTTCTGGAAGTCGAAGTATGATACCTTTAACAAAACCCAATTGCAGACTGAATTTCAAGTCCTGTACGCTACTACTAGCGTCCTAAACATCACAGGTTGTTGCTGTTTGTAATCGCTTTGGATGGAGCTCCAGAAAGCCCTCTATTTTCCTCCTTGGGACTTAGCATCCCAGTTTAACTCCTAGATCTCATCCTGGACTCATAAGAAGGCCCATCTTAGCAGAGAAATAGCTCATGGTAATGCCATACCTGTCAAAAGAGAAAATAGAATTAGTTCTTTTAGTACTTAGACTTTAAGGAAGAGGCCCATAGTTTGGGTGTGTGGTAGACGAAGGTGAAGGTAGAGGCGCCAACCACTTGTCTCCTTAACAGCCACGTGCAGGCCCCGGACAAGTTCACTGTCCAGCTGTCCTTCTCTGGGCTGAGCCTCGCAGGCAGTGGGCACCATATCAGTCCTGCCTCTTGGCCTCTGCAGCTTGTCTACTGCTGGGCTCTGATCCAAAAGCCAAGGAGTTGAATTGATTTTCAAGGCATCCTCCAAAAGGAGCCAAGTGTGTAGTCCAGCCAGAGGCCAGTTCTGATGCTCTTACAATGATTTCCCAGTTGCTCTGGCTCCAGGGAGAGAGCCTGATCTTCGCTAATCCACCTCTCTCAAGGTGGCCACATCAAAAGGGGGCTCACTCCTAACTGGCTTATTCCTTCCGCCCGAGAATGCTCTAGAAGCAGAGGCGCTTCTTGTTGGATGCTTTGTCTTTCCTGGCAAATCAAAATATAGTAACTCAAAAAGAGAAAATATCTGTTGCTGTTCATTGACTTCTAATAGATATATAACAAATCTAAATATTTTCAAAATGTTCAAAGTACTTGTTTTTCTTTTTTCTAAGGTGAGATAATCAAAACAGTATACTTAAAGAAAACCCCTTGTCCGCTACTAGCTTATGGTCTGCTAAGGGAGATAGCACTGTGATGACAGAGGCTGGATGAATGGTACTGTCAGGAATCAGCAGCATCCTCTTATAGGGGAATCAGGATGCTTCCTCTTCCTCAGAGATGCACTTTGGGGTCCCTCAGTGGGCACAAGATACTAGGCAGGGTTAAAAACATACCAAGATAGTTATTAATTCCCATAGTTCATTAAAATGAAGTTTCATTAGGAAATGATAAACAGGATGATTTTACCAGGTTTTTATCAAAATAATTAAAAAAAATAAGTTTCTTTTCAATCAGAAGCCTCCTGGCTCTCCTTCTACTTTTCATAACACATCTGAACCCTTCACTGATGAATTTACTTCCCTCAGCCTTTGTATTACTCGTGTAGCAATTTACGAGAGAAAGACTTTCATCACTAGAGTCCTTTATTTGTGTGTGATCAAAATATCCTACAGCCCTGAAGTAGGAGCCTCTTTCCCTTCTCTCCCTTCAAACCTTTCTCCATCCTTGATCTTAATTGCCTAATTGCACCCATTCTTTTTATATCCCTCTGTGCCTTCTAAGCCCGTTCCCCAGGTGGTTAGAAATGTTATTTGAAAGACACAGATACAGATGCGTATTACACAATTAATAGGCCTTCACTAAGTGGAACCAATAGACCATTAAAATGAATCCATGCTGTCTAAGCTCTCTCCCTCCATCTTTCACTATCCAGCAATAACCTGACCCGGTGGCTAAAGTGATATGAAAATCCATCTCTTCAATCCCACTCTGTTTTAAGGGCCAAAGGAGAACAGGGCACAGATAATGACTTCCTGCTCTCAGCAACAATTGTGCAGACACTTCCACCCCAAGTATGCCTCCTGTTGAGGCTGCTGGATCAGAAGTTGTACCATTTACAATAGAAAATGGAATAATTTGCCTACTCCAACCCGGAGAGAGGTAGTATCTTGCAATAAATGGCCTGGCTGTGTAAATAATAAAGTAAAAAGGGTCCTGAAGCTGCCGGGATTTTTGTTTGCTGGAAATAGGGTAACTAAGCAATTTATGGCACTGTTTCCCAGCGAGAGTCCAAGAGCTATTTAGTTAGTTACGGCAGTAAAAGAAACGGCTTCATGTCAATATGGAGCCACAAGTGCTAGGCAGAAAGAGAGCAAGTATTAAAAGATGTCAACTTCCAGCACAAGTTGACTGCAACTGGTGGTTCTGGGAGAATGGAGCATGCTGGAAGCATTAGTAGTGAGAGAGAGCCAGCCACAGAAAAACCTCGGAGGCCAGTAACAGCTCACATTCCCTGCATCCCTGAACTACTTGCTGAGGAAGGAAAGAAAGAATAACTTATGAGCACTGGAGGCCTGATCTGTTAACACATTATTATCTCTGTCAGTTAGAGTAATTACTGACCTGGCAATATTACGGATATACATTCAGAGTAACAAACATTCCTGGGGTGATTACAGGGAGTACCATCAGGTTTCAGTTTGCCAAAGTGACCAGTCCACTCTTGCACACGACCTGGAGCGGAAAGGAAGGCATGCTGAACTTTCTGGCTGAGATGTTAAAACGCAAGGGAGTTAGGCTTCCCTGGAGGTTTCTCCAAAAATTAGGCAGTAGCAAATCCTCTGACATCCCCAGTATCAGATTCTGCTCTCAAGGTAGTAGTACTACTAGTTTCCGCTTAATGAGCACTTACTACATGCAAGTGTTCCAAAAGACTTACACGCTTCATCTCGTTCAGTGCTCACAGTGACCTTCCAAGGTAGGCAAGGTCATCATCCGCATTTTGTACATGAGTGAAGTGAGTCTCAAGAAACTAAGGAACTGGCGAACAAAGTGGGTAAAAATGGAGTCAGGAGTCAGACCCCGTGTTGCCTGATTCCAGAACTTGAACTTAAACTACTACGCCAAATTGCATATTGTCTCAAGTAATAATAATACTACTAATAAAACCACAAGTAACAGTTATAGCATCCTCAGCTAACATTTATTGGCTACTTACTATGTGCTAAACATTGGGCTAAATGTTGGAATAAATCAGGATAGGATAACTAGTGTAACAAACAACCCCAAATCTTTAGTGTCTTAACACAATAAAAAAAATTCTTTTTTTTCCCTACAGCATGTCACAAAGCAATGAGGTGAGCAGAGGGTAGGTGTGTGGTGGAGCCCAGGGGCTGTGCTCCATGCAGCCATTCAGAAACCCAGGCTTCTCCCCAGTGAATGTTCAGCATGTGAATTTCAAAGTTATCGTAAAAGGAAAGAGAGATGATGAGAAAGGCATACCTGCTCTTAACTGTCTTAGCCCAGAACCGACACCACCATTGGGCTCACATTCTAGTGTCATAATAAGTTACATGGCCTGCCTAGATATAAGGTTGCTGCGAAATGTATTTTGACTGTGCCCAGGAGGGGTAAAACATTTGGTGAGCAACTAGTTTTTATATATACATATATATATATATATATATATATATATAAATTAATTACTTAATTTTTGGCTGCATTGGGTCTTTTGTTGCTGTGTGCAACCTTTCTCTAGTTGTGGCTAATGGGGGATACTCTTAGTTGTGATGCGCGGGCTTCTCACTGCGGTGACTTCTCTTGTTGCGGAGCACGGGCTCTAGGCAAATGGGCTCAGTAGTTGCGGCTCATGGGCTCTAGAGCGCAGGCTCAGTAGTTGTGGCACGTGGGCTTAGTTGCTCTGCGGCATGTGGGATCTTCCCGGACCAGGGCTCGAACCCGTGTCCCCTGCATCGGCAGGTGGATTCTTAACCACTGCACCACCAGGGAAGTCCTAGTTTATCTTTGACATGGCATTTTACCTGCATTAGCTCATTCTTCACACCAACTTTAGGAAGGTTTTATTTCTGTGATACAGATGAGGAAACAGATACAGGGAGGTTCTACTTTTCCAAGATCATACAGGAAGATGGAGGTGGAATTATAGGGGGAAATGATTGATCCTCTTATGCAACAAAAATCAAGGTTTGTAAAAAGCCTTTATCTTACCTTTGTTGATTGTTTACTGGAACCATCACCAGCATTTTCCTCTGTAGTCTTTCCCTATAACCGATAGCTGTTCTCCAGTTCTACCCGCTTATTGTAGTTCCCTGAATGAGCTTTGCTCTTTCTTATATCTGGGCCTTTGCATGAGCTGCTATTCCTCTATCTCTTGACTTGGGTTCCTCTGACACATCCTTCCCATCTCATCTTAGATATCTCTTCTCCACAAACTCTCCTCTGATTTCAAAATCTGAGTTAGTGATTCTGCAATGAGCTCCCTTTTCATCCCGGATTTACCTTACGGTAGCATGTGCCACACTGGTTTTTAACTTGCGGCTAATGGATTTGTCTTCCTAGCTGTAGGCTAAATTCCACCCAGGCAGAGGTTTTGTTTAGCTCATTTATCTCTGCTTCTTAGCATCTAAGATGTCTGGTACGTAGAGTTCAAGAACTATTTGTTAAATTAATGAATGAGTAAGTGACTCACCCGGAATTCTGAACCTACCCTTACCCCTTCATGGCTTTTGTCTCAATAGGTCAATATTCCTTCTCTTACAGATCTATAATCATATTTAAGTGAGCCTGAGTACTTAAATGTGGTAGGTACTATATTAAGCCTTGAGCAGATTCAAAGAAGAAACATATTCACCTATACCCTCAAGGAGTTCCCAGTCTAGGGGCAGATAGAGATACGTAACTCTGAATTACGATGTAATATGGTAAATGCCATTATAGAGGAATGTGTAAATGAGGTCCTGTGAGAACACAGAGGAGAGAGTGATTGGGAAGGTGGGGAAAAGCTGCACAGAGAAGGAGACCTTCTCAGCTTCCCAGCTGACCTATTAGCCAGACTTTAAAAAAGTATTCAGATAAATGCAGAAGACCCTGAATAGCCAAAACAATTTTAACAAAGAGCAGAGCTGGAGGAATCATGCTTCCTGAATTCAGGCTATACTACAAAGCTACAGTCCTCCAAACAATATGGTACTGGCACTAAAACAGACACATAGATCAATGGAACAGAATAGACAGCCCAGAAATAAACCCACACACTTATGGTCAATTAATCTATGACAAAGTAAGCAAGAATATACAATGGAGAAAAGACAGTCTCTTCAATACGTGGTGCTGGGAAAACTAGACAGCTACATGTAAAAGAATGAAATTAAAATGTTCTTTAACACCATACACAAAAATAAGCTCAAAGTGGATTAAAGACCTAAATGTATTTAAGACCAGAAACCATAAAATTCCTAGAGGAAAACACAGGCAGGACACTCTTTGACATGAAGCGTAGCAATAATTTTTTGGATGTCTCCTAAGCAAAGGAATTATAAGCAAAAATAAACAGGACCTAATTAAACTTAAAAGCTTTTGCACAGCAAAGGAAACCATCAACAAAATGAAAAGACAAGCTACTGAATGGGAGAAAATATTTGCAGATGATATGACTGATAAGAGATTAATAGCCAACATATATAAACAGCTCATATAAGTCAACATCAAAAAAACCAACCCCACTACAAATTGGTAGAATACCTGAATAGATATTTTTCCAAAGAGGGAATGCAGATGGTCAACAGGCACATGAAAATATGCTCGACATTGCTAATCACTAGGGAAATGCAAATAACATGTTAGAATGGGCAAAAGCAATCCATAGTGACAGAAAGCAGACCCGTGGTTGTCTGGGGCCAGAGGCTGAGAGTGAATGGCCATAAATGGGTGTGAGCGAGAATTTTGGGGGGGATGGAAATATTCTATTTCTTGATTATGGTAATAGTTTAATGGTTACATAGCTGCCTGTATTTGTTGAAATATCAAACTATATTTTGGGTAGCAGAAACAACAGAAGTCCATTACACAGATTGTTCTTGACTTAAGCAAACTGGATCACTTGTTGATTCCAAAACACCATGTGCTTTCCTGCATTAAGGTCTTTCCTAACGCTGTTCCTTCTGCCAGTAATGTCCAGCCTTATCTCTTTGGATGAATTTCTACCAACCTTACACTGCATCTTTTCAATGATGTCTGTCTATCTAATTTGATGATCTTGAGTTGTCCTGCTCTGAACCTTATATTTATCCTTCTTTCCGGCCTTTTTCTTCATCTGCCTTATGTTACAGTTATTTGTGCCCCTTACTTATCTTGTTCTCCAGTGATCTGTACACTGCCTGATCCAGGACTCTTGTACCTCCAAGAGCCCAAGTATGCATCTGAGAGTGAGTGTTTGTTATTGGCTTGGTGACATAAATTCATTGCTTTTAATTAATTGCTTTATAGTTCTGAGAGATGTGTGTCACTTGTTTTCACATAGAGATACATTTGAAAGAGACCCAGTATTTTTCACTGTTGTCCGTACCAGGTGTTTGCAGTGGAATCAGGAGGATTTGCCCTTGGATTAGATATTAAAATTGAAACTGCTACATGTGAGTTGAGCCCAGAAGGATATATGAAGCTTTGTAGAGACATGTGCAGTTGGGTCATGAAATGAAAGGGCTGCCAATGTAAAACTATGATTTGTTCTAGAGAACTTCTAAAACAAAGGAAAAATAATTTTGCTTTTGTAAAACGTGAGAGCTGATAGACAGTCATTATTTTTTGCTTGGCCGCAATTATGACTCCATAACATAATATAGTATATTAATGACCGTGCTGTGTTAATTGGAGAAACAGGCATATTAAGAATACCTGTGAGATTTTAATACTGGTAATGTCTTTGAATCTTTAACTGTATGGAAAATGGTGTGAAACATTATTTTTCAATGCCATGGCTTCTATCCTCCAAGCCAAAGAAATTGAGTAGTGTGTTTATAGCCTTCTCAACACAGAGAAACAACTAATTGATAGTGTTTCACACAATCTGTTCCAAGAAATGTTAAACCTGAGATTGGAAAGATGTAAATACTGTAACCTGTGGTTACAGAGGAGAGAAAACTAATCCTATCTCTAACTTCAAGTGCCCCCTGACCATTATTCTCTTGCTTATAAGGTTGCTAAAAGGTGTTTTTGTGTACCAATTAGAGGTAGACACAGATTTAAATTTTGGAACTTATGATGATAGAACCCCAACTTTTTCTGGGTTTATCAGGACTTTGTGTGGTTCTCAGCATCTGTGCCTGTTTCTCAGCTGTGTTTGGGGACATCGCATTATACCCCTTGGGAGTGGATAAGGATGACTGGAGAGCACAGTCAATGGCAGCTTCCCTACTTGCTTGTTTTCACTTATGCTTAGTCCTTCCCACTGGTATACTGGTGAGGGTCCTGAGATAATCATCATGATGAAAATAGCCAACACTTACTGAGTACCACTTTACATGCAATCCTATACAGTAGATATAATTCGTATCCCCATTTTACAGATGAGCAAACTGAGACTTGGATTAAGTAAACTTGCCCAAGGTTACATGCTAGTAAATGTTGGGATTTGAACTGTAAATAGTTCCTTATTTTGGGGTCACTTTAAAAAATGTACTCTTTCATTGCGATCTTTAGCCCTAAAATGAGATTAGGAAGAGCTGAATGTACTGTCACAAATTAATCAAACAATACTTATAAACACGCACTCTGTTCTAAATAGTTTTTTGCTCACGATGGGCAAAGTGAATTCCTATACGGCCAGAGTGGAAAGCATTGTTCTTTTTTCTGTCTTCAAATTAAATTTACAGCCTTTTGAGCCTGCCTTTATATAGAAATATAATCCATACACTTCCCCTTTAGTCTTGGACTTGAAAATCTACCTTTAACAAAATGTTTAACAAAAATCTATCAGTGCATGGTTAATAGGTTCAATGTACATGCACCCCATCCCCAGAAGGTATAAGGTTATTAGTTTACATATTTGTCATAAATGGCTGCAGTACCCATATATTATTGGAGTGAGCTCTTCTAATGGGGATAAATGTACCACACTGTGGACTCTCAAGGTGGCAAGATACACAACTCATGTTCAGCGAAGCAGGGGGAAATATATTATCCCTCTGCCATGCTGTGACATGCGTATATTGCATTTGTGCTTCACGAGGGCATTAAATCCAGAGACATCAAAAGAAAATGCAGAGACAGACTTCCACTGCTGGCTCTTACAGCAGTTTCTGTTGGCTCCATGCTATTTGCATAGGATGCAGAAGGCTCAACTGCTTCAAAAGAGAGATTCTGTTAGAGCATTATATTTTATAAGTTTTTTTCTCCTGCAAGTTATATTTCCCTAAACTGGCTGAAAATCCAAGGAGATTTTTTTTAATTTTTAAATTTAATTTTATTTATTTTTTTATACAGCAGGTCCTTATTAGTCATCAGTTTTATACACATCAGTGCATACATGTCAATCCCAATCGCCCAATCCATCATTTCTCCAGAGAAGATGTACAGACACATGAAAGGATGCTCAACATCACTAATCATTAGAGAAACGCAAATCAAAACCACAGTGAGGTATCACCTCACACCAGTCAGAATGGCCATCATCAAAAAATCTACGAACAATAAATGCTGGAGAGGGTGTGGAGAAAAAGGAACCCTCTTGCACTGTTGGTGGGAATGTAAATTGATACAGCCACTATGGAGAAAAGTATGGAGGTTCCTTAAAAAACTAAAAATAGAACTACCATATGACCTAGCAATCCCACTACAGGGCATATACCCTGAGAAAACCATAATTCAAAAAGAGTCATGTACCACAATGTTCATTGCAGCTCTATTTACAACAGCCAGGACATGGAAGCAAGCTAAATGTCCATCAACAGATGAATGGATAAAGAAGATGTGGCACATATATACAATGGAATATTACTCAGCTGTAAAAAGAAACAAAATTGAGTTATTTGTAATGAGGTGGATGGACATAGAGTCTGCCATACAGAGTGAAGTAAGTCAGAAAGAGAAAAACAAATACCGTATGCTAACACATATATATGGAATCTAAAAAAAAAAAAGGTCATGAAGGACCTAGGGGCAAGATGGGAATAAAGACACAGACCTACTAGAGAATGGACTTGAGGACATGGGGAGGGGGAAGGGTAAGCTAGGACAAAGTGAGAGAGTGGCATGGACATATATACACTACCAAATGTAAAATAGATAGCTAGTGGGAAGCAGCCGCATAGCACAGGGAGATCAGCTCAGTGCTTTGTGACCGCCTAGCGGGGTGGGATAGGGAGGGAGGGAGGGAGGGAGACGCAAGAGGGAAGAGTTATGGGGATATATGTATATGTATAACTGATTCACTTTGTTATAAAGCAGAAACTAACACCATTGTAAAGCAATTATACTCCAATCAAGATGTTCAAAAAAAAAAGTTACATACACATTATCAAAATAACTTCAAAATTTTATTTCCTAAAGACTTAGTATTCACAAAACTTGTTTTGAATAATTGTTTTTGTCTGGCAGATTTTTTCCATCCTTTTGGTAGATGCTTTTTGCAAATGAAACTACAGGTGCCCCAGGTTAGTGAATAAATCCTATGGTCAGATACTGTTCATTTTATTTAGAATAGCAAAAAAAACCCAATAAAACATGGGGGAGAAACTTTTCGCAAGAGGTATTATTTTCAGTTCTTGTTTTCTTCGTAGTACAGTAGACTGTTCAGATTAGTCTAGGGAAATGGTTGGGGGCTGGGGTGAGGGATCCACGGGCTCACAGAAAGTATTCAGCCAGGGCTCTTTGCTCCGTATCCCAAGCTAAGCCTGTGTTACAACTGTGCTGTTGAACTGGAGCAATCAGTCTGATCGCCCACCTCTGTGGAAGTAGAAGTGTGAAGAGAGGGGTTAAAACTCTGTCTATGAACCCCCTTGGCAGTACTACACAGATTTCAGAAGGCATTCAGCCACGGGGTTGGAGCCACACGTTTTGGATTCTAGCTACTGTAGATCTTACTACTTTGACCTCTGAAACAGAGAGAGAGCATTGTAAATGAGACTTGCACATTTGCACCGGAAACTTGACAATAGCTTTAGTCTAAAGAAGAGAAAACTGAGACTTAGAGTCTATCAGTCATGATTAAGTTCAGTTGGCATGATAATAGAGTTCTCTCTCACATTGTTTTGAAGGCTGGACGTTTGGACTCCAGGACCCTGGGGGCTCTGTGAAACTGTGAAGGACCTAGGCTCTCTCTAACTCATAGCCTTTCTTAGGATGGTTCAAGACGATGACTGGAACTCTAGCTAACATGGAAGAAGAGATTTAAAAGCCTATAAGGCGTACATACGTGACATGTTTTTAAAGGAAGTCTCCTAGAACTTATCTCAGTAACTTTTCTTTATATCTCATTGGCCTAAATTTAATTCCATGGCCACACCTAGCTGCAAAGGAGGTTGGGAAAGTTGGTTTTATTTCTGGGAGTCATCCGCCAGCTGAGAACCAAGAGTTCTGTTATTGATCAAGAAGGAAGAAAGGATATTCTTAGGATCACACAGTTTTCTAATGACAGAGATTAGAAGTAGGTCTCCTGATAGTACAGTGCTCCTTGAATCAAAGAAAATGAACTTCCTGGCAGCCCTGCTCTGTCACTTCAATAAAAGGCATTCATTTGCAATTAAAAAAAAAAAAGAAAATGAACTTCTATGCTTATATGGGGTTACTCTGTGTATAGAAGGAAATGAGAATAAAGACCATTATGATTGTAAAGTTGGGTTGGAGAGTTTGGTTAAAGACTTCTTCCACTTGTGTATTTTTGCCTATTACAACATGATTCCTATTGTATTTGGTTTTATTCTCTCTAGTTTAAAAGAGAAAAAAGTATCTTAGAATGTAAAGATGATCCACCAACACTGATGAAGCAACGGGAGGCAGAGTCACTTAACATGTGACCCCACCTCAATGCATGGTCTGGACAGCATTTAGGTTCCCTGGTCAACTCCCTCCACCACTCTCTGTGACTCTGATTCACACTTTCTCCTGCTCCTCTAGCATTTGATACCCTTTCCCTTCGTTTTAATCTGATGGCCTTGCCTGTTATTTCACGGAGAGAATAAAGACAAACAGGAGAATTCCTTACCTTTTTTTGCTTCACTAATCTTTTTTTTTTTTAAACTGATTAAAATCTAGATCTATTTTGAGGTTGGAGATGATTTTTTTTTTAAACATCCATCAATCAAGTCAAAGGGAAGTAGTGAAATGCTTGAAAGCTATTTGAGGCCAAAAGAGATGTACAAATATGGAAAGATGAGTAGATATGAATTGTTCATATTTTATTTTGTTTTTAATAACGAGAATGCATTCACTTAGAGAACATATTTATCAGTTTTTAAATTAAGGATAGAAAAGGTCAAATGGACTGAAAAGATTAATTGTACTTGGAAGCAAGAGCAAGTATTTTGCTAACCTTGGCGATGGCAGTTTTAATGCTGTAATTGGGAGCAGAGGGCAGAATGGAGTGGGTGGAGGAGTGATCGGAAGGGGAGGAATGAGACCTTACTAGTGGAGGTATGTTTCAAGAAGTTAGATAGTAAGTGGAGAAAAATGCAGAAAGATGAATCTAAAATTTCCTAAAATTAGTGAGCTATTTGGATTCCTATTCATTCCTGTAGATTACAAACATGAAGAAAATAATTGGTTTTGGAAACAGTTTCCAAAGTTACATACATACGTAAATCTATTTACTTAATTGCCAGTAAGACAATTTTTCAGGAGGAAGAAACCTCCTTTTGCTGTTTCTACAAAATATGCTATCCTGTTTAAAACTGTTTAAAAACTTTATCTGCATCTATTGAGGTGATCATGTGGTTTTTCTCCTTCAGTTTGTTAATATGGTGTATCACATGGATTGATTTGCATATATTGAAGAATGCTGGCATACCTGGGGTAAACCCCACTTGATCATGGTGTATGGAACTTTCAAAGTGCTGTTGGATTCTGTTTGCTAGTATTTTGTTGAGGATTTTTACATCTATGTTCCTCAATGATATCGGTCTGTAGTTTTATTTATTTGTGAAATCTCTGGTTTTGGTATCAGGGTGATGGTGGCCTCCTAGAATGAATTTGGGAGTGTTCCTCCCTCTGCTATATTTTGGAAGAGTTTGAGAAGGGTAGGTGTTAGCTCTTCTCTAAATGTTTGATAGAATTCACCTGTTAATCCATCTGGTCCTGGGCTTTTGTTTGTTGGAAGATTTTTAATCACAGTTTGAATTTAATTACTTGTGATTGGTCTGTTTATATTTCTATTTCTTCCTGGTTCAGTCTCAGAAGGTTGTGCTTTTTTAAGAATTTGTCCATTTCTTCCAGGTTGTCCACTTTATTGGCATAGAGTTGCTTGTAGTAATCGCTCATGATCCTTTGTTTTTATGCACTGTCAGTTGTTACTTTTCCTTTTTCATTTCTACTTCTATTGATATGAGTCTTCTCCGTTTTTTTCTTGATGAGTCTGACTAATGGGTTATCAATTTTGTTTATCTTCTCAAAGAACCAGCTTTTAGTTTTTTTGATCTTTGCTATTGTTTCCTTCATTTCTTTTTCATTTCTTTCTGATCTGATCTTTATGATTTCTTTCCTTCTGCTAACTTTGGGGTTTTTTTGTTCTTCTTTCTCTAATTGCTTTAGGTGTAAGGTTAGGTTGTTTATTTGAGATGTTTCTTGAGGTAGGATTGTATTGCTATAAAGTTCTCTGTTAGAACTGCTTTTTCTGCATCCCATAGGTTTTTGGTCGTCGTGTTTTCATTGTCATTTGTTTCTAGGTAATTTTTTTATCTCCTCTTTGATTTCTTCAGTGATCTCTTGGTTATTTAGTAGTGTATTGTTTAGCCTCTATGTGTTTGTATTGTTTACAGGTTTTTTTCCTGTAATTGATATCTACTCTCATAGTGTTGTGGTTGGAAAAGATACGTGATATGATTTCAATTTTCTTAAATTTACTAAGGCTTGACTTGTGGCCCAAGATATGTTCTGTCCTGGAGAATGTTCCATGAGCACTTGAGAAGAAAATGTAATCTGCTGTTTTTGGATGGAATGTCCTATAAATATCAATTAAGTCCATCTTGTTTAATGTATCATTTAAAGCTTCTGTTTCCTTATTTATTTTCATTTTGGATGATCTGTCCATTTTTGAAAGTGTGGTGTTAAAGTCCCCTACTCTTATTGTGTTACTGTCAATTTCCCCTTTTATGGCTGTTAGCCATATGTATATATGCCTTATGTAGCCATTTGCCTTATGTATTGAGATGCTCCTATGTTGGTTGCATAAATATTTACAATTGTTATACGTTCTTTTTGGATTGATCTCTTGATCATTATGTAGTGTCCTTCTTTGTCTCCTGTAATAGTGTTTATTTTAAAGTCTATTTTGTCTGATATGAGAATTGCTACTCCAGCTTTCTTTTGATTTCAATATGCATGGAATATCTTTTTCCAGCCCCTTACTTTCAGTCTGTATGTGTCCCTAGGTCTGAAGTGGGTCTCATGTAGACTGCCTATATACAGATCTTTCTTTTGTATCCATTCAGCCAGTCTATGTCTTTTGGTTGGGGCATTTAATCCATTTACTTTTAAGGTAATTATCAATATGTATGTTCCTGTTACCATTTTCTTAATTGTTTTGGGTTTGTTATTGTCTTTTCCTTCTCTTGTGTATCCTGCCTAGAGAAGTTCCTTTAGCATTTGTTGTAGAGCTGCTTTGGTGGTGCTGAATTCTCTTAGCTTTTGCTTGTCTCTAAAGGTTTTAAGTTTCCTTTGAATCTGAATGAGATCCTTGCTGGGTAGAATAATCTTGGTTGTAGGTTTTTCTGTTTCATCACTTTAAATATGTCCTGCCACTCCTTTCTGGCTTGCAGAGTTTCTGCTTAAAGATCAGCCATTAACCTTATGGGGATTCCCTTGTTGCTTTTCCCTTGCTGTTTTTAATATTTTTTCTTTGTATTTAATTTTCGTTAGTTTGATTAATATGTGTCTTGGCGTGTTTCTCCTTGGATTTATCCTGTATGGAACTCTCTGCACTTCCTGGACTAGATTGACTATTTCCTTACCCATATTAGGGAAGTTTTCAAGTATAGTTTCTTCAAATATTTTCTCAGTCCCTTTTTTTTCTCTTCTTCTTCTCAGACCCCTAAAATTCAGATGTTGTTGAATTTAATGTTGTCCCAGAGGTCTCTGAGATTGTACTCAATTCTTTTCCTTTTTTTTTTTCTGTTTATTGTGCTCTGCAGTAGTTGTTTCCACTATTTTCTCTTCCAAGTCACTTATCCTTTCTCTGCCTCAGTTATTCTGCTATTGATTCCTTCTAGAGAATTTTAAATTTCATTTAATGTGTTGTTCATCATTGTTTGTTTGCTCTTTAGTTCTTCTAGGTCCTGATAAATGTTTCTTGTATTTTCTCCATTCTATTTCCACGATTTTGGATCATCTTTACTATCATTACTCTGAATTGTTTTTCAGGTAGACTGCCTGTTTCCTCTTCATTTGTTTGGTCTGGTGGGTTTTTACCTTGCTCTTTCATCTGCTGTGTATTTCTCTGTCTTCTCATTTTGCTTAACTTACTGTATTTGGGGTCTCCTTTTCGCAGGCTGCAAGTTCGTAGTTCCTGTTGTTTTTGGTATCTTCCCCCAGTGGCTAAGGTTGGTTCAGTGTGTTGTGTAGGCTTCCAGGTGGAGGGGACTGGTGCCTGTGTTCTGGTGGATGAGGTTGGTTCTTGTCTTTCTGGTGGACAGGACCACATCCGGTGTTGTGTTTTGGGGTGTCTGTGACCCTATTATTATTTTAGGCAGCCTCTCTGCTAATAGGTGGGCTGTGCTCCTGTCTTGCTAGTTGTTTGGCATAGGGTGTCCAGCCCTGTAGCTTTCTGGTTGTTGGGTGGAGCTGGGTCAGAGCATTGAGGTGGAGATCTCTGGGAAAGCTTTCACCGTTTGACAGTACATGGAGCCGGGAGGTCTCTGGTGAACCAATGTACTGAACTCGCCTCTCCCACATCAGAGGCTCAGGTTTGACACCCGTCCAGAGCACCACGACCCTGTCAGCCACACGGCTCAGAAGAAAAGGGAGAGAAAGGAAGGAAGGAGGGAAGGAAGGAAGAAAGGAAGGAAGGAAGGAAGACAATAAAGTTATTAAAATGGAAAAAATTATTAAAAATAAAAAAATTAAAAAGTGATAAAAAAGAAAGAGTGATAGAAAGATGAGAGCAAGCAAACCAAAAATCAAATCCACCAATGATAACAAGCACTAAAAACTATACTAAAAAGAAACAAAAACGGACAGTCAGAACCCTAGGAGAAATGGCAAAAGCAAAACGATACAGACAAAATCACAAAAAGAAGCATACACATACACACTCACAAAAAGACAAAAAGGGAAAAAAAATAAAAAGCAAAAAAGGAAGAGAGCAACCACATCAATAAACAAATCTACCAATGATAATAAGCTCTAAATACTAAACTAAGGTAAAGATAAAACCAGAAATAAATTAGATGTAGAAAGCAAACCCCAAGTCTACACTTGCTACCAAAGCCCACCACCTCAATTTTAGGATAATTTGTTGTCTATTCAGGTATTCCACAGATGCAGGGTACATCAAGTTGACTGTGCAGATTTAATCTGCTGCTTCTGCGGCTGCTGGGAGAGATTTCCCTTTCTCTTCTTTGTTCTCACAGCTCCCAGGGGCTCAGCTTTGGATTTGGCCCCGCCTCTGCGTGTAGGTCACCTGAGGGCGTCTGTTCTTCGCTCAGACAGGACGGGGTTAAAGGAGCCGCTGCTTTGGGGGCTCTGGCTCACTCAGGCCGGGGCGGGGGGAGGGAGGGGCACGGAGGGCGGGGCGAGCCTGCGGCGGCAGAGGACGGCGTGACGTTGCACCAGCCTGAGGTGCGCCGTGCGTTCTCCCGGGGAAGTTGTCCCTGGATCCCGGGACCCTGGCAGTGGCGGGCTGCACAGGCTCCCGGGAGGGGAGGTGTGGAGAGTGACCTGTGCTCGCACACGGGCTTCTTGGTGGCGGCAGCAGCAGCCTTAGCGTCTCATGCCGTCTCTGGGGTCCGCGCCGATAGCCGTGGCTCGCGCCCATCTCTGGAGCTCGTTTAGGCGGTGCTGTGAATTCCCTCTCCTCATACACCTCAAAACAGTGGTCTCTTGCCTCTTCGGCAGGTCCAGACTTTTCCTGGACTCCCTCCCGGCCAGCTGTGGCGCACTAGCCCCCTTCAGGCTGTGTTCACACCGCCAACCCCAGTCTCCTCCCTGGGATCCGACCTCTGAAGCCTGAGCCTGAGCTCCCAGCCCCCACCCACCCTGGCAGGTGAGCAGACAAGTGTCTCAGGCTGGTGAGTGCTGGTCGGCACCGATCCTCTGTGTGGGAATCTCTCCGCTTTGCCCTCTGCACCCCTGTTGCTGCGCTCTCCTCTGTGGCTCCAAAGCTTCCCCCCCACCACCACCCACCGTCTCCACCAGTGAAGGGGCTCCTAGTGTATGGAAACCTTTCCTCCTTCACAGCCCCCTCCCAGAGGTGCAGGTTCCATCCCTATTCTTTTGTTTCTGTTTTTTCTTTTTTCTTTTGCCCTACCCAGGTACGTGGGGAGTTTCTTGCTTTTTGGGAAGTCTGAGGTCTTCTGCCAGCATTCAGTAGGTGTTCTGTAGGTGTTGTTCCACATGTAATTGTATTTCCGATGTATTTGTGGAGAGGAAAGGGATCTCCACGTCTTACTCCTCTGCCATCTTGAAGGTGCCCCCTCACCCGCTCCCCCAGGTTTATTTAAACTCACAGTGCTTATTATTTGCTACCCAGCATTGCGTGACATGTACACAGGACTTTTTGGATTCTGTATTATCTGTCTCCCCTACACTGTAAGTTCCATGGAGGCAGGGGCATTGTCTTGCTGACTCTTTATCCCCTGTGTTCCCTGGTGGCGCAGTGGTTAAGAATCCGCCTGCCAACGCAGGGGACACGGGTTTGAGCCCTGGTCCGGGAAGATCCCACATGCCACAGAGCAACTAAGCCCGTGCGCCACAACTACTGAGCCTGTGCTCTAGAGCCCACGAGCCACAACTACTGAGCCCGTGAGCCACCACTACTGAAGCCCACATGCCTAGAGCCCATGCTCTGCAACAAGAGAAGCCACCACAATGAGAAGCCCGTGCACTGCAATGAAGAGTAGTCCCCGCCTGCCGCAACTAGAGAGAGCCCGCACACAGCAAGAGAGACCCAACACGGTCAAATATATAAATAAAATAAATACATTTTTTTAAAAAGTGAAAATATTTCAGCAAAAAAAAAAGAAAAGAAAAATCCAAATGTATTTCTCTTTTCGTTTAATCTGTGCTGTGCTTCCTAATCCTAATACTTCTCTTTCCGGAAGAACAAATCAGTTTGCTGCGAGATCAAGAGCTGCTGGGAAGCAAAGGTTGATGTCTTCTCTACAAGGTTAGCATCCCAAAGATGGCATTGTGGCCAGAAAGAGATCCATTAGCTGCTGGAGCACACGTTAGGCTTCCAACAGTGAAAAACAGGGGGAATTAGCTTCTGAATGAAGCGATTCACTGGCGAGTCCTGCCTGCAAAGGAATATGTGCAGATTTCATCTTTTCTCTCAGACTCATCTCTCTGTTTCAGAGAGGCATCCATTCCACACTTTTCGAAATGTATTTTGTTTGAAAATCATTCTCAGCATACTCAGAGTTGCATCACGGACACCGAAGGGGGAACGGTGTGGTTAAGCAGAAAAAGAGACTCTGAGGACCAGGAGAATGTGTCTTTGGCATCCGCTGAAAGTCTTTTTAATTTATTTATATTTATTTATTTATTTTTAAAATAAATTTTATTTATTTTTGGCTGCGTTGGGTCTTTGTTGCTGCATGTGGGCTTTCTCTAGTTGCGGTGAGCGGGGGCTACTCTTTGTTGTGGTGCGCAGGCTTCTCACTGCAGTGGGTTCTCTTGTTGTGAAGCACGGGCTCTAGGCGCACAGGCTTCAGTAGTTGTGGCACGTGGGCTCAGTAGTTGTGGCTCATGGGCTCTAGAGCGCAGGCTCAGTAGTTGTGGTGCACAGGCTTAGTTGCTCTGCAGCATGTGGGATCTTCCCGGATCAGGGGTCGAACCCGTGTCCCCTGCATTGGCAGGCGGATTCTTAACCACTGCGCCACCAGGGAAGCTCAAGTCTTTTTTATTTGATAGCATTACCTGTCCCACCCATTCCCTCACACCTTTACTCTCCATGGATATAAAAAGCAACTTGCATACTTTTCATCCTCAAGCAATTCCTGACAGGTTTTGACTAGATAACTTGAACTTGGGTGAGTCACAGCCTTTTTTAAGGGGGAGGCGGAAACATCCGTTTAATACCAAAAAGGCTTTCCTGCCAGAGGGGCAAAACGTCTCCTAAGTGCATATAAGTGATCCTGGGTATTAAGAGATTCGTTTCCTGTCTATTACGAATTCCTCAACTACAGATAAGGTGGACGACATTCAATTAGGGTGTTTTACCCAAATTTTGTCCAACAATTAATGTCAGTCATTTGTGTTTCTAATTGAAAAGAGTCTCTCTTTGGGGTCTGCGTATGTTTAACTTGAGGTGTGCAGTGCCAGCCTTGACCTGTCGTTCTGTGATTGCTTTCACTGTTGTAGGCAGAAATGTAAAGAATACTAAGTTTGCCTTGGGCAAAGGCCCGATTCAGAATTCAGGCTCCAGATACCTGAATACCCTTATCCTCACCCCTGGATGGCTTGCTCATCAGTCCTGATCTGGTTCTGGACCTCACCTTTCCTTTGTTCCTCCTCTTACTCCCATCCTGAAAACAAAATCTCTCGTGGCTACATCATAAGAAGAGGCTGTAATAATCAAAACAGTGCATATATCAAAGAATCAAACACAATTGAGTGTGTTACTTTCCATGGATATATTAACAGGACTAGGGTATCTCATTTGGGATTTTAGGCAAAAGATATTTTGGCACTGGGGTAGAGGAAGTGTCCCCAGAACCCTGTCATTTCATATAGGTGGGCACCTCCTCTGCTTCCCAATTAGATTATCCTGGCCTTGGGAGTAACAGTATAAATTAGGCCGTGTTCTGTTGGGCCGTTATTCTTCTAATTAGGCTTCATCCCAGACCTCTACCATGTAGATTTCATGCAATCGCCCTTGGCTTTTAAACACTTATGTTTAATTTCTTTGAATTTTTTACTTACAATATTGATATATGTCTTTGGAAGTCAGTGAAAGATGTTTCTTTGTAAATGTGTCCGAAGTCTCTGACTCAACTAGAGAGAACTGTTAGCTTAGAAGTAAATACCTTATTATTTTTTAGATAGCAGCTGCTCTTCTACAGAGCAAGTAACTCACCTGGAAGATTTTCCATCAGATCAGTGGAGCATTCTCTAAAGGAACAAACCCATTTAAGCATAAATCTACTATTTTTAGTCTTGGATGTGAAATTCCTTTTTCTCACTTTTTGCCCGCGATCTCCATTAAAACAGCCAGCTCTTCACATCGTAGATCATTAGCTTTCATACTGGACTTTTATCCCAATACTGAAGGCTAGAAAGCAGTGTGTTTTATTTTAAGTTTCTCGGCCTGGCCAATAGCAGGCTGATTTCTAACTGAACTAAATCCCTCTTGTCATTTATTTTTATGATAACAGTAAGATCTGTGAATTTTTTGGAGGATTTGGGGTAAAAGACCATTTTTTAACTTTCACTACACTTGCCATTTGGAAACATGCATTGTTCATTTCGTCTTAAGAAATCATCTAAATAGATTAACTGCTCCATATGGCTTTGGAGAAGTAGAAAATACTGATGGAAAAGGTGCTGGTGACCACGCCGATACACTTGCAATCGCCATTTAGTTTATCCCTTTGTGATCCTCTGTTCCACCTCGCAGAGGTTGGTAAGGGGAGACCAAACCCAGTGCTGTCATCACTCAGCAGAAGGATTGCCGAGCTCACCGCACGACCCCATTGCCTCCCTCAGTCCCTGTTTCATGTGGATGTCATCTTTTCATGGGCAGAGTGCCCCTGGGAGGCTCCCCATGCTTCTTTATTCTCTAGGCAGGAAATGCAGATGTGGCGTCAATGCCTCTTCTGCCTCTTTTGCTAGAAAGAACTCAGACATTTGCTGTTATGGGGCAGCACAGTCAGTTGCTACTAGCAAGTGGCCCAAGCCCTTGGTACTCAAGGTACCAGGGTGCTCCGAGTGTGGTCCCTGCACCAGCGGAATCATCACCCGTCAGGAGGCGAGTCAGAAATGCAGACTCCCAGGTTCCAACCCTGACCCAGTAAAACAGAACCTGCATTTTCATAAGGTCCCCGGTGATTCATAGGCACATAAGGTTTAAGTTTGAGAAGCACATCCTTAGATGGCTTCATTTACTTATCTTCAGCTTCCGGGCTCTCATAGGAAGTACCACGGGCATTGCCTTTCGGACTTGTTCCTTAGCTCTTGCGCTCCCAGAGTGGGCAAGTGCAGCCTTCCTTCCCCACCTTCGGTCCTGGTTTGACAGGGGAAATCTTTTGGTGTCATGTTTAGGTGTCTTTTCATACTTAATAGTTGATGTTTGGGAAAAGAAATCAATATTTGCCCACAAGCCATTCCTTTTTGGGCGTGTTCCAAAAGAAGAAAAGGATTCACGCATATTCTAAACGTCTGCCACAGCCTTTATAAAGCTGCAGATCTGTTAGGTCAGCGGAAAATCTATGATGACTACTAAAGTGTACAAATACCGTTTGAAAAGGCGTTGTAAACGCCCTCACCTAAGGCGTACCTCTGTATTCCTTCACCGAAGCAGCTCACACAAAGACTACTGGGGCCATTCTTCAAAGGGGGTAATTCTCTGCAGAAAGCACCTCTGCAGGATTTGCAGCAAAGGGCTTCTCGAGATCCACAGCGGCTTGCTGAGCCAGGGTGGGTTGGAGGATTGAAAAAATGGTTAAAACAAAATTAAGACACAGTAGCAGCAGTCGGAGGGATCCTGGGGGATGTGTTATGAGGTCCTCTGGAAGGAGGGGAATAAGCCAGCGGTTTTCTGGAGATGGGCATAGGATGCGGTTGAGGTTGATGAACTGAAGTGGTGTTTGTTTCTTGTATTCTTGAAAATAGTTACGATTTCTTCCCCACAGATACCGGCAAACAGGAAGAGTCTACAACGCAACATAATACCTTGCTACAGAGTTTTGAAATAGTTGACTAGCTGTCTTTCTATACTCAAGTAAATACAGTTCCTTAAATTCAACTCTTTTCATGGATTCCCAGTTCAACTAATATAATTTACATACGCAGACCTAGACACCCTTCTAGCCAACAGAATGACAATATAAGAAGTGCTTGTTTAAGACTGCATATGATAATGCTTATCATGTCAGGGTGACAACATCCTCTGCTATCAATTTGCAAAAGAATTGAAGGTATTAGATTCTTCAAGGCTCTTTGGAAAACCAAAACCAAAGTAGGATTGTCTGTCAGGACACAACATATTGGAATAGGAATGTAGGCGACGACAGTTTTACTGTAGCAGACATCAAGGACGACACATATGGTCACACACGTTGTACACCGCACAACTCCAGAGGGGGACACACACATGGCCTCCACGAATGACATTCCACAGTTATAAAATGCGACAGCTGTGAATATTGTCATGTTCTCAATACACGCCTCGTGAACTTTAGTCTTATTCATTCCGAGGAATGTTAAAATTTTTCTAATTAGCCTACAGCTATGTAAAGTGTATACCGTTGTTCCAGAAATACTCTTTAGGTATCCTGCCATTTTGATGTACGAAGGGAATCTGACGAAGTTAAAAGCTAGCGCTGTTTTTTTGGGGGGGAGGGGAATGTGCTGGAATGCTGCTTTTGGAACACCTGTCTCAGAATTACGATTGTAAATTGGCACTTATATAAATAGACAAGTTCAAAGGTCATTTATAATAAAACATTTCACCAGTATAACTCACTGTCATATGTGGATTGGGAGTGCAGGCTTCAGAGTCCACAGCTGGGACAGATGCCTTCTGCTTTCGCTAAGGACTTCCGTGATCTTCTCAACCTTCCTCATTCGAAGCATGAGGATGATCATCGTATCTACATACTTCATACGATTGTTACAAAGATTACAGTAAGTCCCCTACATACAAACAAGTTCCAATCCGAGAACATGTTCATAAGTCCGACAAGGTTGGCCTAGGTACCCAGCTAACACAATCGGCTGTATAGTACAGTCCTGTAATAGGTTTATAATACTTTTCGTATAAATAATACATAAAAAACAAACACAAAAAATAAAACATTTTTTACCCTTACAGTACAGTACTGTGAAAAGTACAGGACAACAGCTGGCATGCAGGGGCTGGCATCGAGTGAACAGGCAAGAAGAGTTAATGACTGGAGGAGGGAGAGGAGGTGGGAGATGGTAGAGCTGAATCAGGATCGTCCGCAATAGGAGACGGAGGGCGAGCTGCAATTCCACTCACGCCTGACGCTGATGGCCCAGGTTCTGGTTCATTGCTAGACTCAATTCTATCTACCCTCTTGAAAAAACGATCCAGTGATGTCTGGGTGGTAGCTCTTTTTATCTCGTCATAGATGACACGGTAGCACTGGATTGCATTCTGAATGGCTGCTGCAACCTTCCTGTACTGTTCTACGTTCAGGTCCTGTGCCTCAAAAGCTCACAGTACCTCCTCAAATAAAGAAGATCCCCTTGCCATTTCCTGTGTTGTGAATCTCTTCGGTTCTTCAGTTACTTCTTCCTCTTGTCTCTTTTTGTCCTTTCTCTGGGCACGTTCGCATCTTTGAAAGTTCGCAGCTTGAAGGTTCGTATGAAGGGGACTTACTGTATATGAGATGGTGGATACAAACCACTAAGAATAGCATCTGGCATAGGGTCTAAATAAACATTAGGGACTTAACGTTCTCAAGTTAGGTCCTCTAACTTGAGAGGAGCTAACTAACCTCTTCCTAACTTTTCTGGGAAGTTTTGAAGCTAGCCACGTTCACATTTAGCAATATCATGGAAACACAAGAGGAGGAAAGGATCCTTTTCAGCTGCATATTTGCATGTCCAAGTAGGTGATGTTGAGGGAAAATGTTAGCTCTTATTCTCTTCATCCCTGTACCTGTGGAGTCCAAGTTAGAAAGGAGTAGGACAAATGTTGCTGAAAGGAGATTGGGCATTTGTTGGGCAAGTTGTTAAAACTGCCTCTTGCTTCTCTCCTTGATGACAAGGTGAGTAGGGGCTGTGACAGCCATGAGCGATGCTCACCAAATATTTCCAGTTGTCCTTGGCATGTGGAGGAATCACACTTCCCTGCCCACATCATCTTGGGTGGTCCAAGAGCTTGCTTTAGCTAATGATGTGTGAGAGGGAGTGCTGATGGTGACTTTTAGGAAGAATCCTTACTGCTGAATGCTTGACTAATTAAGCTCTTGCTCCCCTCCTGCTTTAGTGATTTTTTAAAAATTAATTAATTTTCTGCTGTGTTGGGTCTTTGTTGCTGCGCGCGGGCTTTCTCTAGTTGCGGCGAGCGGGGGCTGCTCTTCGTTGTGGTTTGCGGTGGCTTGTCTTGTTGCACAGCATGAGCTCTAAGTGGATGGGCTTCAGTAGTTGTGGCACGCAGGCTCAGTAGTTGTGGCATGCGGGCTTCAGTAGTTGTGGCTCGCAGGCTCAGTAGTTGTGGCTCGCGGGCTCTAGAGCACAGGCTCAGTAGTTGTGGCGCACGGGCTTAGTTGCTCCACGGCATGTGGGATCTTCCTGGACCGGGGCTCGAACCTGTGTCCCCTGCATTGGTAGGTGGATTCTTAACCACTGTGCCACCGGGGACGTCCCAGCTTTAGTGATTTTTAAGCCTGGGCTCAGATGGAGTAGCCAGCGGCTTGCCTTGGCTCCCTGAGAGGCTGAAAAGAACAGAGGCCCCTGCTGACCTGTGACGGGCCAGAGGGAAAGATTTGTGGTCTCAAATCACTGAGGTTTTGGAGGTTGCTTGTTGCTGCAATATAACTTGCTTACACTGATTTTTCTCAAGGAGCCCTGTGAGGGCGTTATACCTTCCTGGCTCTGAGAGACACTCTTACAGGTACAGATTATGTTCTGATGATGGTCAACATGTGGCATTCCCTGTAGATATTAACTTTCTGATTCTTTGAACATCAATATAGATATTATGTAGTACATTACCTAGTTTATAAACTTTGAGTATTTAGTAATAAATATTACATATTACTTCTTAAAATGTCAGTCACGCATTGTCTTAAAAATAAGCATATGATCTTTAACAAATTCGTCTTGCCTAGTTAAATCTAACATTATTGAAGAGGAACTGAGGTAGAATATGTTTCTGTATCCTACCCCCAAGTCCATTTATTTTTAAAGAGCCCTGAGTAAAATTTATCTGAGGACAAAGATTGCAAAGTTACTGGCTAATTTTATTAAGAGAAAATAGAAGAATATGAGAATCCACACAGATTCTTTCCTACGAAATGGCATTGAACCAACAATCAAACAAAATTATTGTTGATTTTTACCTATTATTTATGGTGGTGTGAGAAAGTGACACACATGGAATGCAGCAGTGATTGCTGTATTTTGAACTCTGTTCAGCCCAGTTTAGAGAAAATAGAAAAGCATCTCACAAGGAGCCTTTGAAAACTAAGAGGTGAAACACATGACTACTATGACTAATGGGATTAGAAAAATATTAATGAGATTAGACAATTAATGAGTTTAAAACAAGGTGTTCAATTATTTCTTGAATAGAAAATTTGTATTTTGTATACTTTAAAAATAATATTCTATAGCTGATTGTAAGCTGTAAATGACAGAATCATAAACTCATAACCATTAATTTTCTGCTAAAACAAGTTTGATTAGGAAGATAAACATAAAGAAGGTGAGAAAGTAATATGTTTTCAAAAACCAAACCAAAAATATGAAGAGGAAGATGGCTCATTGACTTATCAGAAATTAAATTTTGTATTCCAGAGGACATTTGAAATTTCTTTACTCAGTGATCAGATCCACTTTGATGTGTTTTGTAGGAATTTGTTCTAGGTTGCTAACGTGGGTTTAAAAATTAGTTTTGATTTTTTATTACCTTAGTGATAGGTGATACATGTATCAAGGGTTAGATAACTTTGTACTCTCACTGAGATATACAGTTTTGGTCACCTGTTAAAAATGATACCGGCATATTTATTCAGTAACCCACATGGAGTGTTTTCTATGTACCTGCATAATAGTACTGTCTTTTAATGAGTTGTTTCAATCATCCTTCTTCATTTTAGAGATGAGGAAACTAAGCCTCAGAGAGGTTAAAGGAATCACTGAAGGCCACTGTTGCAGAATGACTTTTTAAGGGCTGCCTTAAAAAAACGTACGGCCTGCGGCTAGGCCCGTGAGCCATGGCCGCTGAGCCTGCGCGTCCAGAGCCTGTGCTCCGCAACGGGAGAGGCCACAACAGTGAGAGGCCCGTGTACAGCAAAAAAAAAAAAAAAAAAAAAAAAAAAAAAACGTACGGCCTATTTCCGTTCTCACTAGCCTACCTACGTGATTAAGTGTGGATATGAAGAAAAAGCAAGACATGGCGCCAATCACCTGGTCCCCAGTCTCTCATCCCTGAACTCTGAGTAGAAGACTAACGTATCTGGTTTTCCTTACCCTTTGGATGGAATAGTCTTATAGCAGATATTACGTTAATGGCTCCTTTGGACCTCACTCAGAGGCTCAGACCCCTGTCTTTCCCACCTTAGAGAGGGCAAGCCCTGGAATGATGTGTCACAGGACAGCCTTGTAATGGAAAGTTCTATTAATTTTATTAATGTCTATTAATTACAGTAGCACAGTGTGTGCGCCCAACTTGGTATAGACACTTTTTAAAATTCAACTTTCATACGAATCACCCTTTTATTCCATTATACTTTCACTCTTCTAAATCACCTTTCAGTCATTAACTTTGCACTTTCTTATAGCAGGAGATGGAAATTCAGGCTGTTGCACAGTGAAGCCGTGGGCCAGACAATTCCCTTTTAGCAGTATTGTCTTTTTGTTTGGTTGTTTGTCTAATTACTTGAATATTTGATTGCAATTTTTTTTTTCTTTTTTTTGCGGTACGCGGGCCTCTCACTGTTGTGGCCTCTCCCGCTGTGGAGCACAGGCTCCGGACGCGCAGGCTCAGCGGCCATGGCTCACGGGCCCAGCCGCTCCGCGGCGTGTGGGATCTTCCCGGACCGGGGCACGAACCCGCGTCCCCTGCATCGGCAGGCGGACTCTCAACCACTGCGCCACCAGGGAAGCCCCTCTACTCTTTTTTTTAAATTGAAGTATAATGTGTTAGTTTCAGGTGTACAGCAAAGTGATTCAGATATATATTCTTTTTCAGATTCTTTTCTACTGTTGGTTATTACATGATATTGAGTATAGTTCCCTGTGCTATACAGTAGGTCCTTGTTGTTTATCTATTGTATATATAATAGGGTGTATCTGTTAATCCCAAACTACTAGTTTATTCCCCCCCTCTAGTTTCCCCTTTGGTAGCCATAAGTTTGTTTTCTGTGTCTGTGAGTCTATTTCTGTTTTGTAAATAAGTTCATTTGTATCATTTTTTTAGATTCCACATATAAGTGATATCAAATGATATTTGTCTTTTCTGTCTGTCTTATTATGATAATCTCTAGACCCACCCATGTGGTGGCAAATGGCATTATTTCATTCTTTTTTATGGCTGAGTAATATTCCATTGTATAGATGTACCACATCTTCTTTATCCATTCACCTGTCAGTGGACATTTGCGTTGCTTCCATGTCTTGGCCATTGTAAATAGTGCTGCTATGAACATTGGGGTGCATGTATCTTTTGAAATTAAAGTTTTCTCTGGATATATGCCCAGGAGTGGAATTGCTAGATCATATGGTAACTCTGTTTTTAGTTTTTAAAGGAACCTCCATACTGTTCTCCATAGTGGCTTCACCAATTTACATTCTCACCAACAGTGTAGGAGGGTTCCTTTTTTTCCAGCATTTATTATTTGTAGACTTTTTGATGGTGGCCATCCTCACTGGTGTGTAATCATCATACTCCTAAAAAAGCTACATTTTTGGAGTCTATGAAAATGTGCCATGATCCAAATAGGCTTTTATATTTTTTCTGGTATAAATGTTGAGTGAAGACACTGTTCTTGATTATATATAGACATTGACTCTAGCTACATAAATATATTTGTTTATTTTTTATTTTCTCCAATGAGAAAATAAGTTCTGTAGGGGTAGAAATGCTATCTTGTTGGAAGTGGTAGCCAGATCGCACGGGACAGACACCAGCCCAGAGCAGGGGCTCAGTAAACCTTTGTGGAACACTTGAGTGAGGAATTACGGTTTTACGTAATCACACCTGTTACGTGTGCCTTTGGATACACCCATACTGCCTTACGTTTGTTTAGAAAAATAAGTAAACAGCCTTAAAACGGTTCTTATTTTGCTTATTTTTCTACTCTGTGCTTTCAGGCTCAATTATGGTTATTAGGAATTTATTGAACTTAAAAATGCATTAGGTGTTTGATGGCTGTGGTATACTATCTTTAAATCCCCCTTTTCCTGTAGTCTTTCATATACTTTTATAAAATTCGTCCGTGTGTGTGTGTGTGTGTGTGTGTGTGTGTGTGTGTGTGTGTGTGTGTGTGTGTGTGTGTGTGTGTGTGTGTGTGTGTGTGTGTGTGTGTGTGTGTGTGTGTGTGTGTGTGTGTGTGTGTTAAAACTAGTCCCTGAGGTTTAGGTTCTGAATCTTTTTCAGAGTATTGTTATATCCTATGATTTCAACTAAGACCTTCCTGGGTGAGTGCAGAGAGCATCCTGTCAGCTCGCTTTTGATTTTCAAGAAAATCCGAGTTCTCACAGCTTGTGTTCTTCCTGTCCAGGGACTGGTGGGCCAGTAACACTTCAATGGCCGTCACTGCCTGGCATCTTCAGCGGCGCAGTGTCCCTGAATGACAGTGCAAAAACGAGGTCTTATCACCGTCTCCGAGTTCTTTCCCACTCTGGTTTCTCAGGAACATTCCATTTCGTAGAAGAGCAGAAAATTTTAAAAGCACACCAAAATAGGCCTCTCCGTATCTGTGCAGATGGGGAAAGGTTATACAGACCACATTAAAAAAAGAACAGTTCAGCCCAAGCATTGAAATCTTATTGGCTTTCTATTAATCTGCCTTGGAACTGGAGAGCCGCTGAAGAAAAATAGGAAAATAATATTCTTGGATTTGAGCCAGGGAGTTTAGATTCTCCGAAGGTGCTTCTTTGGCCCCGTGAATCAGTTTTGAGATTCTGTGGTACGGAATTGGCCACCTGAAGTTGTTGCAATCAGAGGAGGGGTTACTCTATGTCAGAGAAGCATAGATTCTGAAGTTCAGCCGGACTTCTTCCTATTTCTTTCTTTTTAACTCCCTTTCTGTAACAGAATTAGTTTTCATACAAAACTACAGGAGTCTTAACTGCACCCTCCCTGGACCAGCCATCTGTCTCTTTTCCCTGCGTTTTATCCCTGTTTCTCGTGTTTTCTTTCCTTTTCCATTCAGAGCAGTACACGTATTGCAGCTGTTCTGCGGGAAGGATCATTGCATAGTCTATCTTGTTTCAACATTCAAATGCTCAACTTGAATTCCTGTCTCTTTAGATCGCGTAACAATGGTAAGCATCGGAGTTTTAAGACACAGTCGTATCTTTTCTCCTCTCTCCACTTCTCATCTCCAGCAGCCTTGTGAAATAGCTCACTGCTTTGCATTTCGCAAGCATTCAAGTGTTTATAGAATCTAACGATCCTGATCTCATGCTTCCTTTTTACAAGCAGAAAATGATAGCTGTATATGGCACTGTTCCCAGGAAAGCTGCATGAAAAGTGGTGGACAAGAGGATGCCAGGGTATGAAAAAGAGCCCTAGGTATGTGCTTTTAGAGGAGTTATCCCATCAAGTGCCACATTTACTGGTATAAGGACTGTTCAACTTCGTTTTCTAGGAGAAAAGAAACTTGAAAGATGTATTTGAAGATTTTCCTGATCAGTCTCCTTTTGAAATGCAGCCTAACAGCTCAGAGTGGCTTCATAGCAAAGAAAACTAACTAAATAAATAAGTAATGCCAAATGAATTAAACAGCTGGGGTCAAATGGGAGGAGAGGGCTACTGTAGCCAGATGACTGTCCGTGGAGAAGCAAAGTCAAATCGGAATTGGGACTGACATAGATACAGTAACATGTATAAAATAGATAAGTAATAAGAATCTGCTGTATAAAAATAAATGACTAAAAAATAAAACCAAATAGGAATAGCAATTAGTAAGTTACTTTTCTATATACACGAATCTACAAAAACAACCCCTTAAGCAACAGTGCCGTAGCAAGAAAACCCGGATAAAATCTGCAAGAATCCTTCTAGCGCCAGACTTGGACTCCTCTAAGTTGCAAGCTTATATTAGCTATATCTTCTCTGGGATTCCTGGATGGGAAAATAACAATGACTACAGCTAGATGTAAAAAGAGTCAGTCGAAACTCAGCATGACCAGGGTGCAGTGGCTAGTCAGAACCCTGGGTTGGATTCAGGGGTGGCTGTTGCTGGTAGTAATCCAAGTAGACACAGGGAGGGTGGAGTTGGAGTCCTGCTCTTGGGTGGGGAAAATCAGGCAGGAGGCATTACTAGCCTCCATGCAATAATGATAGTAATTACATGCCAGGCCCAGTTCCAAGCAGTTTACATGATTTATCTCATTAATCCTCATACAGCTCTGGGATGTGAATGTTGTCCCCACTTTACAGATGAGGAAACCGAGGCATGGTTTGTGTAACTTGTCTGAGGTCACACAGGAAATCAGTTCCAGGACTAAGGTTTGAGCCTGTGTTTTTAATTCTTCCACTGTCCTTGAATCAGGCTACTAGCTTCAGGGAGACCTAGTCTGGAGTCTCAGAGACTCATGGTGGAGGTACATGAGCGAGGTCAGCTAGGGAGCATTTGGAGGCAAGTACCGGCTTACAGTGTAAACGCGTTGACTGACTCGGTATCCACAAGCTCACAGTTATTGTGGGCACCAGGTCTGAGTCCTGAGCCATTTTCCTGTGATGCTTTGGCCCTGCCCTCCTCTGAGTGATGATGGGTAGAGACATGGCTGCAGCAATTCTGGATCTCCTATCGGCACAGGACACTGGCCGGAGGAAAAGAAACACCTGTGCTCTGATGCTGTCCCGGAGGAACAAGGAAGAACTTCGTCAGATGCTTAGGGCAAACCTCTGTCTGCATCTTGGGACTCTGAACACAACCACGTGCCATTGCTAGTCTGGTCACTGACAAGGGGCATGGGCTTGTATGTGCACTGTCAGCACTAGGGGGCGCTAAGCCTTCCTGAGCCGCATGAGGTCTGGAGGGATGACTGGATCCCTAAATAAAATTGCAGGCCTCCGAGGGCAAGGAAGCGAAGTGGGAGTTGGGTGGCCACCCCCAGTGGCTACTCCAGAGAGGCTGGATGTTGGTCTTGGAGAGATTGATTAGCACGTAAATCCAGGAGCCCACTTTCTAGAACAGGTAAATCTGGGTAGAGCTTGATTCAAAGCTCAGTTACTTAGTTTGCTCTCTAGTTCTAGAATGGAGCTGTCAACAGAGCAAATGAGGTGCTGTGCCATTTACCCACCAGCCTAGGATTTCTCACCTCTCTTCTGCTGGGGAAAACTGTTTTGGCCTTGGTGAAGCACAGGAAGAAGGTCAAGGGGACCTTCTTAAGACTGGAAGAGCCAAGCTGATCACGACAAAATGAGGCTGAACGTGTAGTAGGTCAGGTTGGCAGGCCTGGTCTACTTTGGGTACCATAGACAATGCTCTTTTCTATTTACTATATTTCTCAAAATGTATTTGTATCATTGGCTCTCTAGGCTTTATTTACAAAGCGGGGTTTTATTGATTGATTTTTTTTTTTAAGGGTTTTTCCGAAAGACAACTGTGAAGTTAGTGATGTGTTTCTTTGGTCCCCAGTGTTGTGCCTTGGGCAGTAGTGGCAACTGCAGTGTCCCAGCCTGCCACGCCTGCCTCTGACGTCCATGGCAGGCATCTGTCATTTATCACGGTCCTCTTTCCAGCTAGGAATTATTCTCCATCCCGAGCTCCAGGCAGCCACTGCAGAGCTGGTACAAGAAGTGGAAATTATTTCACATCCTTGCTTGGGGAGCTCTGTCTCTGAGAGGCAGCATGGGAGAGCACAGGAACATTCTAGAACTATAGATGCAGTCAAGTAACCGAGCTTTGAATCAGACATATTCGAGTCAGACAGGCTTGGGTTTGAATCCAGGCTTTGCCATTAGCTGTCTTGGCAAATTAGCTCACTTCTCTGAGCCTATCTCCTCTCTGCCAAGTGAGATTAATGATACCAATTTCCTAGGCTGTTGGGAATATTCAGTGAGATGGCATATGTACCGTTCTCATCAGATTGTGTGGCTCTCGTAATGTTAATTCATGTTGCCTTTCTAGCAAAGCCTAGACTGAGAAGACAATATGGTAAACTTACTCTCAGTGATGTGCAAACATAGGAACATTTTAACAGGGAAGCCCCTTTAGCGAAAGGAATTAATTGTTGTGGTGTTGTATATGTTATGCTTAGGGGTCCAAAGTCTTGAGCTGGGATTTAATTTGCTCAAATCACCCAGACCATCAGTGCTTCTACCTAAAGGACACGGCTTGATTTCAGTTTCTGTAATATCAAACTTGGCAAAGACTAGAGTTTTAGGGAATTACAAAGGGAGGAGAATCCATGATCTTTGCCCTTGAGGAAGTCGAACCAGAGGAACACAGCGACAAATAAACATACTGTAGAGTACAAATAACTAAAGCCTGGAAGTGTGTCCATATATGCTAAATTATAGCTCATAAACGTATTCACTTCTGAAATATCTGCATAGGCAGACAGACCAGTGGAACAGAATAGAATCTTAAGTAGGTCCAAATACTTCAGGGAATCTAGTGTATGATAAGGATGGCATTTTAAATCTGTGAAGAAAGAAAGTTTATTTAATAAGTGGTATTGAGACAACTTTTTAGCCATTTTAGGAAAAAAAAATGAGCTCTCTGCTTTAAGGAGAAAATGCAAAACTATACAAATTTGTTTGTTTGTTTGTTTTGCGGTACGCGGGCCTCTCACTGTTGTGGCCTCTCCCGTTGCGGAGCACAGGCTCCAGACGTGCAGGCTCAGCGGCCATGGCTCACGGGCCCAGCCGCTCCGTGGTATGTGGGATCCTCCCGGACCGGGGCACGAATCCGTGTCCCCTGCATCGGCAGGCGGACTCTCAACCACTCTGCCACCAGGGAAGCCCTAAAACTATACAAATTTTATAAGGTCTCCTGGAAAAAATGTTCAGTAATCTTGGAACGAGACCTTCTCAGGTAAGAAGCCACCTAAGTAGACATTTATAAACAAGAATGATAGGGATGTATTTTGCTATAAAATATTAAAACTTCTCTATGGAAAAATATGGTAATTAAAGGCAAAAGGCAAAACTGTAAAAAATATATGTACATGTCCAATTGTATTCCATAGAGGTCGTACCAAGTTTTACTGCACCTGTACTGTATATGCACCTATATCCTCAAAATATGTATACAGGGTTCTTATCAACAAGAAAAATACAAAGAGATCTCAAAAAATAGGCAAAAGATATGAGAAAGGAGTTTGGAGAGAAAAATATCTTTTTAAGCACATGAAAAATCTTGTCTTATTCATAATTAAAGAAACACAAATTCAGATCATGAGACAATTTTTCATCTATCAGGTTGGTGATAGTCATCAAATTTGGAAATTCACAGTGGCTGATGGCGAGGGTACGGGTATGTATGTGGTGCAGGAATGGTAAAAATTAGTACAACTTTTTTGGAATGCAACTGGATAACATTATCAAAATTTAAAACGTGCAAATATTGCAATTCCTACTTCTAGGAAATTGTCTTCTGGTTTTGTTTGCACATATAGGCAGAGAGGTCTGAACAAAGATTGTTCTTTGCAGTATTATTTAGAATATTTAAAAAAAACTTGTCCATCAACAAGAGACTGACTAAAATATTTTAATGCAGTTATATAAAACATTGTTACATAACCATTAAAAGGAATGTATCTACATGCGCTGATTTGGACAGACTTCAAGCTATATTTTTAAGTTAAACAAAAGGAAGGTCTGTACTTTTTGTCTACAGATATGTATTTGTATGGAAATGTTCTGGAAAGACATACAGGAAACTGTTGACTGTGGTTACCTCTTGGGAGTAACTCTGAAGGACTAGTGTAGGAAGGAGAATCACTTTTCTTTGGAAACTTTATTGTACTGTTTGCATTTCTGACCAAACGTGTTATTTTCATAATAAATGGATGGATTGATGGACAGATAAAGTGATAAGCAAACCAATTGCATGGGACTGTTTCCCAGCTAATTTCTCCTGTCCATACTTCACTTAGCAAATCCCTCATATCACCAAGTCAAAAAGAAGAACTGGTTCTTATCAGAGAATGAGAAATGGATGTGTTTCTGGAAAATAGGAAGCAAATGGATTCAAAGAGATACACCAGATACACGTGAGGAAGTGACTCCTCTGCAGGCTGGAACCATTTGACCGTCTTCTCAGCTCACAGTCAACGGAGGGCAAGAGCAAAGGGGCCAGCTTGCCGCATCTGGCTTGGTTGCCTCTCCCGCAAGACTCACTTTTTCTAGAATGGCTCAGTAGCGTCATGTCCCCACAGCAGATGAAGTCACTGTGTGTGTTGGGTCTGCACAGGCAGAGCAGTATCCTCAGTAGTTCCCAAGACCAAGAGGGTCTGGGATTCATCTTCACAAAAAGGAATCTATCATTATGTCCCATGAAGCCCTATGTCTCACTGTTTCTCCACAATAATCTGGAGCAGGTTGGAGTAGAAAAGGTCATAGAACTGGCATTCTCAAAAGCAAAGGTGCTCAAATAGCAAAGACTCACCAAACATTTGATGGCAAGCATCTCTGTCAAAGTGAGACACTAAATTCAGTGAGCAGAAGAGCTAATATCCAAAAAAAAAGAAAAAGAGTTAATATAGCAAACAGAAGATATTAAAATAAGCATAATTATATGCAGTGGAATATTAAGAATATTGCCACCATGAATTCATAAAGCATATTAATATATGTGTATTGAAATAAAGTCATGGTAAAATTTCCTTAGTATTATGAGTAGTTGATTTGTCCATTAATTCAGCAAGCATGTTGAATGTACTCAGGGTCAGGTACTGCTAGGTGTTGCTGTGTCTAATAATGGCATACTTTTCAGTGCTATTTGGAAAGTAGTTTTTCAATTGCTCGTCAAAACATCCTTGTAAGGTGAGCAGGACAGGACAGCCTTTATTAAATCTCACTTTACACATCAGGAGATTGTGGCCTGGGATAGAGTTAAATATTTTGCTTACAATGAAACAGTCAGTGACAAAGCTGAGATTCACACCCAGGCTTTTAAATTTCAAATACATGGCATTTCTAAATCACATGGTCCTTGTAAGAAATGTAATGCTTATCCTATTTCTTTTTTTTTTTTTTTTTTTTTTTGCGGTACACGGGGCTCTCATTGCTGTGGCCTTTCCCATTGCAGAGCACAGGCTCCGGACGCGCAGGCTCAGCGGCCATGGCTCACGGGCCCAGCCGCTCCGCGGCATGTGGGATCCTCCCGGACCGGGGCGTGAACCCGTGTCCCCTGCATCGGCAGGCGGACTCTCAACCACTGTGCCACCAGGGAAGCCCACTTATCCTATTTCTAAAGTGAAAGAGTCACTATGACTTTTTCTGAAGTCAGGGCACAAAAGAAGATGTGCGTGTGAGAAATGATTGGATTTTTGTTTTCGGCTTGTATTTCTTAGACATCACCAGGTACAAGATTCCTAGAGGCAGCTTCCATGTATACATAACAGCTTGGATTTACAGTCTCAGGAAATAACACAGTAGAAAACTTAGTGACATGCCTTAAAACAAGTTCTGTAGGTTGTCTCTTTCAGCCTGAAAGAACTAGGTCATGAGCGTGACCATAGATTTATCAAGAAATTGAAGATTTTTTTTTTTTATTCCAACTGGAACTGCTTATCCCCAGATTTTGACAGTGACGGCATGAACTATGGCTAAGGAAAATCTCCTGAGCCGTTCGCGTCTGTGTTTCGGGACTTACTTTAAGACTGAAGCTTGAGGTGGTAAGGACGCTGAGGTAGCTGTCCGACTTGATCACAAATGTTCTTATCCTCAACCACATCTTCCAGGAATAAAATGGTTTCCTCAGATTCTATCTGGATTCCGAGAGCTTGTAAATAGACCCAGCCTCCGCAGGTGATGCAGTACAATGGATGAGTTTGGTACCACTGAGCTGTAAAGTACCATGAAGAGTGTCTGAAAGTTGAAATTAACTTTTTATTAGCATGACACAGCTGTGGGCCGTTTCATCTTGTCAGCATCAGATTTCTGGTTCTTTCGCTCACCTTTTCATAGACCTCACGTTGGTTCACCTCCAGCTATGCCTGCTGTCCTAACAGGCACTGCCCTGCTCCTTGTCAGCTTTTTCTAGTCCTACCGCTTCTTTATGTGGCTTTTTGATGTTTCAAAAGAAGCGTGTAATATGATAGACCTTTCATTTTCAAATGTGCCTTTACTGGCTTTGATGCCCGCATCAGAGCAATAGCCTGGAATGACTGGGTGAAGGAGATCTGGGGGACCAGATCTCCCAAGGGCTGACTGAATAACCTCAGTTATGCCCTATTTTCCTATCTATGTCAAGAATGTGGGTTAAGCAGTAAGTCTTCACTTCCCCCAGAATTTGCTAGCCTCCTTGCAGGTTTGTGGCCTAGACACCTGACAGAACGTAGACCTCCAGTGGTCAGACTTGTGCCGCATCTGAAACGGAATAATCCTTTAGTAGTGTACCTATCAGTCCTTTTTTATTTCTCTCTTCTGAGTAATTAGGGCTAGGTAGGCAGTTCATGCCTTGTTTTCTACATACCTCATCTCTCTCCCTTTGGCCACCCAAATAGGCATCTTGCTTTTGCCTGTGAGTATTTGAAGCCATGACCTCCGGAAACAAATAACCTGAAACCGCTGAGGATGTGTGAATATTTTCTCTGTTATGCAGTTTTGATTTCTGGAACATCATGTTTTGAGTTGCAGTGGAAACAAAAAGCCTCTTTATGGCGCTCAGTACATTTTGTTCTCAAAAATTTGATGAGCTTAGATGCTATACAAGGTCTCTTAAGGATTATGATAGAACAGCCAAAAAATCAAAACTTGACCTAAATTGGACACATTTCCGGTTTTAATATATCCAGTTATTTGAAATTTCTGTGATTTTAGTGGCTTGGGAAACAAAAATATTGGACTCTGCCTTGTAGAGCCATGTCAAGTTCATGACAGTGAAAAAGGTCTTTCCTAAAGGATATAAGGATGTCTGTATTAACACCGTTTGAACTTCTTTATTTGAATAACTGTAATCTCACACAGGAAATCCACAAAAAAGTCAAGTTCACAATTAAAACTAGAAGAAACATCAATGGGCTAAAATTACTGAAAGGATAACGGAGTTTTGATTGTCTCATATTTAGACTTGAACCATCACCTCATTAGGTTTTCGCAAATTCATTGAATATTCTTGTCACCTTGAGAACGGTGATTCACTTGTCTTGCAGGACTCTAAAAGGAATATATACCAGACAAGTTAAATGAAAGCACAATCTAATTACCTAAGGAAAATAGACTCCATCTATTCAAATTACTCTTCTGTTGTCCAGGCATTCTGAGCAACAATATGATATCGGGCTTCCCTGGTGGCGCAGTGGTTGGGAGTCCACCTGCCGATGCAGGGGACACGGGTTCGTGCCCCGGTCCGGGAAGATCCCACATGCCGCGGAGCGGCTGGGCCCGTGAGCCATGGCCGCTGAGCCTGCGCGTCCGGAGCCTGTGCTCCGCAGCGGGAGAGGCCACAGCAGTGAGAGGCCCACGTACCACAAAAAAAACCCCCCAAAATATCAGAAAACAAAACCAAAAAAAGAATATGATATAAAATTGAGAAGAGAGTCTTGTGGTTCCTTTACTCCTTGATGAAGCTCTTCTAAAGGTGTTAATTGGGTGAATATGTGATGCAAAAATGATATCGATTTAATAAACATAACCAGGAAATCTGTTTCAGCACCTACTGTGAATTTGAGCAGATTTGATTGTGAAGAGTACAGTTCTTCAGAAAATACGAGCAATATACTAGATTTACCCAGGCAAGCTCGCCTCCCCGCCAAGATGGCTTTTCCCTTCCTGATTAAGGCTACCTAATCAAACATCCTCTGAGGCATTGTGTTCTTGACTATGAGACATAGAGCTGGTTGTACACAGATTTTTGTTGGCTATTTCTTTTTCTTCGTTTTTTTCTTTTTGGCTGCTTTGAGTCTTCGCTGCTGTGCGCAGGCTTCTTCTAGTTGCGGCGAACGGGGGCTACTCTTCGTTGCGGTGCGCAGGCTTCTCATTGCAGTGGCCTCTCGTTGCGGGGCACAGGCTCTAGGCGCAGGGACTTCAGTAGTTGTGGCACACGGGCTCAGTACTTGTGGCTCGCTGGCTCTAGAGCGTATGCTCAGTAGTTGTGGCACACGGGCTCAATAGTTGTGGCTCGCGGGCTTAGTTGCTCTGCGACATGTGGGATCTTCCCAGACCAGGGCTCGAACCCGTGTCCCCTGCCTTGGCAGGTGGATTCTTAACTACTGTGCCACCAGGGAAGCCCTTGTTGGATATTTCTAAGAGTTATCTTTAAATTCTGTCTGTTTGCAGAACCGAGTTTCTCCTTTACGGCACCCTGCAGATATAATAGACTTTAAAGAGTTAGGCATAGGCATTTTACAACTGGAAGTCTGGCCGTTCACCTTGTGGAGTTAGTGTTACAGAATATGAAATAAAATACCGTAACTATGGAGAGGAATATCAATTGCAAATGATGTTCTGCTCTAAAAAATAGGGAGACAAGTGTACATTTGGGCTTTGGGTTCAGACTTTTCCATGTTTAAAAAGTGAGCTAGCCTGTTTTCCCTGAGTGCTTCGAGGAATTTTCCTTCAAGAAGAAACCAAAATTCAGAATGTGAGAGAACATAAGGACACTGGGTAAAACCCAGAGGTCAGATATTTAAAACTGAGCATTAGCTAATTTAAAAATGGTTCAATCAGTTCTATTTAGAATGCTGCCCTTGACATGTGTCTTATTCTGAACACTTTGAGTATTTCAGGTTATATGTCGAGAAGTGACATTGACTTTTATCTCTAAAGGTGAATGTACCTTTCAGTCATGCAGTGATTTTGAAGAGTGCACCTAGTATTTCGAGGGCTTCCTATATATATTTTTATGTCTTTTAAAAAGTTACCGGTATTCTCATTGTAGATGAGTCAAACTTCAGTTCAGAGTACACAAAGCAAAATGCCATTTCCCGCTTCTGTCTTCATCCTTCTTTGCTAGAGGTGACTCTTAGAACTAGTGTTGCACATTCTTGCATCCTCCTTTCTATGCTTTGCTATGTATTCGTGCACATCATGCTATATGCATACTTACACATGAAAACCTATGCATATTTTTTAAATGCATGGGATTAAGTATACAAGTTGTTCTGTGACTTGCAACTTGCCTTTTTCCACCTTATATTCTGCTATTTTTTTTCTGTGTTGGTCCATTTAGGTTCACCTCATTCTTTTTTTCGGTATGCGGGCCTCTCACTGTTGTGGCCTCTCCCGTTGCGGAGCACAGGCTCCGGACGCGCAGGCTCAGCGGCCATGGCTCACGGGCCCAGCCGCTCCGTGGCATGTGGGATCTTCCCGGACCGGGGCACAAACCCGTGTCCCCTGCATCGGCAGGCAGACTCTCAACCACTGCGCCACCAGGGAAGCCCCACCTCATTCTTTTTAATGGCTGTATAGTATTCTATGGGATGAATGCACCATAATTAATTTAACGACTTCATTTTGGGGGCCATTAAGATTGCTTGCCTTTTTTAAAGCTATCTGAAACAGTGATGAAATAAACATCAGTGTACACACATCTTTGTGCACTTAAAAGAGAATTTCTTTGGGATAGGTTCCCAGCAATGGAATTGCCGGATCAAAGGGCATGCACACTTCAAGACTGGGTAAATATGGCTGGGGTTGATATTCAAATGGCATGTATTGGGAAGAGCGTACTGGAAGGATATTGTCACCTGGTTATAGCTGGCATCTGTTTTGATGAGCCAGGGCCTGTGCCACACTGGATAGTAAATTCTTTGAATTTCATCCCTGAAATTGCCTTCCAAAAAGACTTCATTAATTTATACCCTTCCCTTTAAAAGTGTACAGGAATGCCCATCTTTGGCCTTCCGCACCCGCGCTTCGTATGTCTTTTTAACTGCTGCCAGTCTGAGAGATGAGAAATGAAAAATTGGACTGTTACTGCTCAATGGGTATAAAGTTTCAGTTTTTCAATATGAGTAAGTTCTAGAGACCTGCTGTACAACATTTTGCCTATAGTATTGTGTATGTAAAATTTGTTAAGGCACGTGTCCTGTAAAGTGTTCTTACCACAATAAAAAGATGCTATTGTATTTTAGAATTTTGTAGTTCCCCGATTACCAGAGAGGTGGTTTCCTTTCATGAGTTTATTGGTCATTTTTGGTTCTTCTGGGAATTGCCTGTTCATTTACTATGCTGAGTTTTTATGTTATATATGTTAAGTCATTTTTATACATTGTATATACTAAGTCATTTTTGTACATTGTAGATATTAAGCCTTTGTAGAATCTGCTATGGATGTTTTCTCTCTGTCAGTCACTTGCCTCCGACTTTGTTTTGGAAGTCTTTTGTTGTAAAAATGCTCTTTTTAAAAATAACTTTATCGAGATATGATTGACATATAAAAAGCTGTACATATTTAATGTATACAACTGGATGAGTTTGGAGTTAAATATACACCTGTGAAACCATCACCACGATCTATGCCATAAACCTACCCTCACCTCCAAAAGTTTTTACATGCCTTCTCTATTGATTATTATAAATTATTATTAGTGATAAGAGCATAAGATATATCCACATAGCAAATTTTTAAGTATACAATACAGTATTCTTCACTATAGGCACTATGGTACGGTATGGTAGATCTCTAGGAGTTATTCATTTTGCAGAACTGAAACTTTGTACCCCTTGACTACTATCTCTCTTTCCCCCTGTTCCAGCCTCTGGAAGTTCATTCAACTCTCTGCTTTTGTGAGTTTGACTGTTTTAGTGTCCTCATATAAGTGGTATCATGTAGTAATTGTCATGTGTCTGGCACCCATGTTATTACAAAGAGCAGAATTTCCCTTTTTTTTTTAAAGCTAAGTAATATACCATTGTACGTGTATACCGCACTTTCTTATCCTTCTGTTCATGGATGGACATTTAAGTTGCTTCCATACCTTGGCTATTGTGAACAGTGCTTCAGTGAACGTGACATGCACATATACCCTCAAGATCCTAACTTCAATTCCTTTGATTATATAACCAGATGTGGGATTGCTAGGTCATATGTAGCTCTATTTTTAATTTTTTGAGGAACCTCCATACTGTTTTCCATAGTGGCTGAACCAATTTACATTCCCACCAATATTATACTAGGATTCCCTTTCTCCAAATCTATGCAAACACTTGTTATCTTTTGTTTCTCAGTAATACCCACTTTAACAGGTGTAAGGTGATATCTCATTGTGGTTTTGATTGGCATTTCCCTGATGATTAGTGATGTTGAACACATTTTCATGTACCTGTTGGCCATTTGCATGTCTTCCTTGGAAAAATGTCCATTCAGTCCCTTTGCCCATGTTCTGTTTTCTTGTTTTTTAAATTAATTTATTTTTATTTTTGGCTGTGTTGGGTCTTCGTTTCTGTGCGAGGGCTTTCTCTAGTTGCGGCGAGCGGGGGCCACTCTTCATTGCGGTGCGCAGGCCTCTCACTGTCGTGGCCTCTCTTGTTGTGGAGCACAGGCTCCAGATGCACAGGCTCAGTAGTTGTGGCTCACGGGCTCAGTTGCTCTGCGGCACGTGGGATCTTCCCAGACCAGGGCTTGAACCCATGTCCCCTGCACTGGCAGGCAGATTCTCAAATCACTGAGCCACCAGGGAAGCCCTAATTTTTTTTTTTCTATTGAGTTATAGGAGTTTCCTATATATTTTGGATATTAACCCTTTATCAGATACATGGTTTACTGATATTTTCTCCCATTCCGTAGATTGTCTTTTCATTTTATTGATTGCTTCTTTTGCTGTGCAGAAACTTTTTAGTTGCCCTTCTATACACCACCAACAAACTATCCAAAAAGGAAACTAAGAAAACAATCCCATTTACAACAGCAAAAAAATCAAATTACTTGACAATAAACTTAAGGAGGTGACTCATACGTTGAAAACTATAAAACATGGCTGATAGAAATTAAAGCAGACACAAATACATGGAAAGACATTACATGTTTATGGTTTGAAAGAATTAATAATATTGTTTAGATGTTTATACTACCGAAAGTTATCTACATATTCACTCAATCCTTATCAAATTCTCAATGGCATTTTTTACAGAAAAAAATTCTAGAATTTGTGTCGAACCACAAAAGACTCTGAATAGCCAGCAATTTTGAACAAGAAGAGCAAAGCTGGAAGTTTCACACTTCCTGATTTCAAAATATAATACTATGGTAATCAAAACAATATGGTACTGGCATAAAAACAGACATATAGACCAATGGAACAGAATAGAAAGCCCAGAGATAAATCCACCCATATAAGGGTCAACTGGTGTTTGGCCAAGGTGCCAAGAATACACAGTGAGGAAATGATGCTGTTAATAGTGTCTTCAATAAATTGTCCTGAGAAAATTAGATATCCGCATGCCAAAGAATGAAGTTTGATCCATGTCTTACCCCACACAAAAAATTAACTCAAAAAGGATTAAAGACTTAAATATAAGACCTAAAAGCATAAAACTCCAAGAGGAAAAGATAGAGAAACTTCTTGACATTGGTTTTGACAATGATATCTTGAACCTGACACCAAGAGCACAGGCAATAAAAGCAAATAGACGGTGGGGCTGCATGAAACTAAAACTTCTATAGAGCAAAACAAACAATTAACAAAATGAAAAGACTTAAATTTTCATAAGCTCAAAGTTGTCAGTTTTTCCTTTAGGACTTTTGAGTGGCTTGCTGAGGGATGTATCTTATATTCTAAAATTATCAAAATATTCCTCTGTACTTTCCTCTAACACATGCACCTACAAGTTTAATTCTTTAATCCATGTTCAGTTTGTAAATGCTGTGTGCAATGTTGCAGCCCTAGTTGTGGGACTGGATCTGAACTTGTTTTCCTTACAAATCACTGGTTTTCCCTATGCCATCTATTATTTATTTTATTTTATTTTTTTACTGAAGTATAGTTGATTTACAACATTGTGTTGGTTTCTGGCATACAGCAAAGTGATTCAGTTATATATATATTTATATATATAAATATTCTTTTTCGTATTCTTTTCCATTATGGTTTATTACAGGGTATTGTATATAGTTCCCTGTGCTATACAGTAGGACCTTGTTGTTTATCTATTTTATATATAGTAGTTTGTATCTGCTAATCCCAAACTCCTAATCTACCCCTCCCCCATTCCCATTCCCCTTTGGTAACCATAAGTTTGTTTTCTGTGTCTGAGTCTGTTTCTGTTTCGTAAATAAGTTCATTTGTGTTGTATTTTAGATTGCACATATAAGTGATATCATATGGTATTTTTCTTTTTCTGACTGCACTTAGTGTGATAATGTCTAGGTCCATCCATGTTGCTACAAATGACATTATTTCATTCTTTTTTACCGATGCCATTTATCGAATAGTTCATTTACCCCACTAATTTGAAATAGCAACTTTGTTATAAATCTTACAGCTAAAATCCTCATGTATGTGTGGGTATACTTCCAGACTCTATTCTATTGCCTTGGTTTTGTATTTCTGCATGATACCAGACTGTTTTGCTTTGTAAAGTGTGTTAGTGTGTTTTGCTGTCTATTAGGTCTTTCTTAATTCAGTGTCTAGTTTAGTTCCAGGTACATGAGACAGGGGTTCTTAACCCAGAGTTAATGACTCAGAGAATCTGTTAAGTCCTTGAAATTGATAGGCAATATTTTGTGCGTTTGAGAGTATGTGTATATGTCAACATGTACGTATCATTTTCCTTGGAAGAGGGTCCATCAGATTTCTTCAGATTCTGAAAGTGGACCATAATAAGGAGGGTAAGTGTCTCTGATGGAGATGCCGAACAAGAATTTGTTGAATTGAATTGACAAAATCCATTTGAATGATTAATTTTTCCTCAGGCTGACACAGTTGATAACTAACGTGTGTGTAAGAGGGGATAAAACGAAAATAGTTCATTTAGATGAGAGCAAGAGATTTTCACTGGTAGCTTTTATTGCATCTCCTTAGTCTAGTTTAAGTGGAGAACTGATGTATGTTTTAGGATAGATCAGGGAGAAATACTAGCACGTGTCAAATATCCATTATAGAACACAAGTTTGTTTTGTTTTTAATATAAAGACCCTGATAATTGACTCTTCTTTTCCCTCACTTAGTGCGTGGACTAACAGGATTGATTGTTTTGATTGACTTAACTCTCTTCCAGATCGATAGAATAACCCAGCTGGCTTTTCCCACAACTTCATGGACTGAATGAACTGGCTCTTTTGCTGCTGGAGAGAAAGCCTCGCTGTCTGTAATCCGTACCTCCCCTGTTGGGGTATAGTCTATTTCGGAGTTTCAGTTCAGGAACATTGAGTTTCGTGTCAGTGAATTTTCTAGTTTTGTTGCCTTGGGACAATCTCACTGTCTGTGCTCCACTGACTCAGGATCATCTGGTCAATCTTGGCTTTTTCAAAGTGTCCTGGTGCCAGGTGTCCTTCAGCCGTACCTTGTAGACCATTTGAAAAATTAGTGTTGGGGTAAAAAGTGATAAGAAATGAGAACAGATCAAGCAAATAGGTTCTGCAAGGCACTCTCCTGCCCGAACTTTGTATTAATATTACATATCTAAATGTAGCTTTTCAGTCATTTCATTTAAAATGAAAAACTATTGGTTTTATTTTTAAAATATTTGGTAAATACCAACACTTAAGGTCTAGTAAAGAGAGTTTAAAGCATGTAGCAAGTTTAACCATATACCAAACCGAATTGGTCATGTTTATATTCTTTTTTTTTATTAAAAACTTTATTTTTTGAAGCAGTTTTAGGTTTACAATAAAATTGAGTTGAAAGTACAGAGATTTCCCATATGCCCCTTGCCTCCACACACACATGGCCTCCCCCATAATTGACATCATTCGCCAGAATGGTACTTTTTTTTCTAACAAGGAAGAGCCCACGTTGACCCATCAACCTTAGGGTTCACTCTTAGTGTTGTATATTTTATGGATTTGGACCAATGTATAAGGGCATATATCCATCACTATAGTATCCTACAGAGTATTTTCACTCTCCTAAAAATCCTCTGTGTTCCACCTCTTCATCCTCCCCTCCTGCTACTGATCTATTTTGTTGTCGCCATCATTTTTCCTTTCCCAGAATGTCGTTGTCATCATACAGGTTGTAGCCCTTTCAGATAGGCTTCTTTCACTTAGTTATACACATTTAAGGTTCAGCCATGTCTTTTCATGGCTTGATAGTTCATTTTGTTTTTAAGCTCTGAATAATATTCCATTGTCCGGATATACCACAGTTCAAGCACTCACCTACTGAAGGACATTTTGGTTGCTTCCAAGTTTTGGTAATTATGAATAAAGCTACTCTAAATATCCCCGTGCAAGTTTTTGTGTGGATATAAGTTTCCACCTCCTTTGGGCAAATACAAAGAAGAATGATTGCTGGATTCTACGGTAAGAGTAAGGTTAGTTTTGTAAGAAACCACCAAACTGTCTTCCAAAGTGGCTGTACCATTTTGCATTTCCACCGGCATGGTATGAGAGTTCTTGTTGCTCCGTATCCTTGCTATTATTTGGTGTTGCCAATGTTCTGGATTTTGGCCTTTCTATTAGGTGTGTAGTCGCATCTCATTGTTTTAATTTGCACTTCCCTGATGACAAATGATGTGAAGCATCTCTTCTCATGCTTATTTGCCATCTGCGTCTTCTTTGGTGAGGTGTCTGTTAAGGTCTTTGGCCCATTTTTAGTCAGGTTGTTTGTTTTCTTTTTTTTTTTTTAATTTATTTTTGGCTGTGTTGGGTCTTCGTTGCTGCACGTGGGCTTTCTCTAGTTGTGGCGAGCAGGGGCTACTCTTTGTTACAGTGTGCAGGCTTCTCACTGTGGTGGCTTCTCTTGTTGCATAGCATGGGCTGTAGGCGCATGGGCTTCAGTAGTTGCGGCATGCGGGCTCGGTAGTTATGGCTCGCGGGCTTTGTTGCTCCACGGCTGTGGGATCTTCCCAGACCAGGGCTTGAACCCGTGTCCCCTGCATTGCCAGGTGGATTCTTAACCACCGCACCACCAGGGAAGCCCGGTTGTTTGTTTTCTTCTCGTTGAGTTTTAAGAGTTCTTAGTATATTTTAGATAACAGTCTTTTATCAGATATATCTTTTGCAAATATTTTCTCCCAGTCTGTGGCTTGGCTTCTAATTCTCTTGACATTGTATTTTGCAGAGCAGACATTTTAGTTTTAATGAAGTCTAGTTCATCAGTTCTTTCTTTCATAGATTGTGTCTTTGGTGTTATAATCCAAATACCATACCATGGTCATTTAGATTTCCTCCTATGTTATCTTTTAGGAGTTTTATAGTCTTGAATTTTACATTTAGGTGTATGATCCACTTGAGTTAATTGTTATGAAGGGTATACGTTCGTGCCTATTTATTTATTTTTTGCCATATGGGTGTCCAGTTTTTCCAGAATCATTTGCTGAAAAGACTCTCTTTGCTCCATTTTATTTCCTTTGTTTCTTTGTCAGAGATAAGTGGACTATATTTATGGGTATCTGTTTATGTTCTTTTCATATTCTTGTTTCTTTCTATAGTGAGTGCTGAGCCAGACATGTCCTCCTGGAATCCATATGTCAATCTATTATGTAGGGGAAAGCAAGAAGCAAGTAGGTCGGCAGTAATTCTTTCTACTTGAACTCAGGCACCCAAAAGATATTAGAGGGACTGTCTAGTGTCATCTATCTTATAACATTTCAAACTAATAAAACACTGTCTTTGGCCTCTTTACCTTCTGTTTTTTCCCTCTGTTGGTATTTCCTTGGTGATGTTGAGTCTGATGTAGATGAGTCTTAAATCTTACCCAAGAGAAGCTGGGGGGGAGGGGAATTGAGTACTGTCTTATAAAAGACCTGTCAAAAATGAGACTCCTTTTTATTCTATCTGAAGATTTTAAAAGTTAGTATAAATATAAATAATTATTAGGTTTGAATATTAAATTCCTTTGTTCTATACTTTGTGTTTCATTATATTAGCTACTATATAGTAAAAACTAAGTTTTGGCTTGAGGAATTCTGGGAAAGTGACTTTTGTCTTAAAATTTGTTCTAGTGATGCACAGCCTTCAAGTATTAAGATACAAACGAGAGCAGAAGTTTTAACAAATTGTGAAGAAGACCCTTTGGGAGCATCTCTTGATTGAATTCCCACTTGATTTCAAGTTCCTTAAAGTTAGGGACTGTGTCATGTCGCGTATCTCTAACACCTGGTTCAAATCCTGGTATATATTTGATGTTCAGTAAATATTTAAATGACTAGAAGAATAAAAGAAGCAATAAGTGAAAGAACGTCCTCAAACAGAGCCACAAAATAGATCAGAATCACTCTTAAGTCCTGTGAAGTAGTTACTTTGTGTCAAGAGTTGGAGTTGCCCCCTGTGCTATTTTATTGTATTATGATTTCCTATTATAGATAAAGAAACTGACATTCAGTGGGTTTAAATGATTTGGTGTTACAGGACAGAGCTGAGATTTAAACGCAATGGATTTCTCATGAAATCCATTAATAGAGATTCAGACTTGAAACTTTGGATAGGGAGGGAGGAGGGGGCTAATTATGACTGAGCCATCACTAAAATAGAATAATCTTGGCATATTTGAATGAAGTAGGAAGCTGACAGAAACATAAGTGTTATCTCTAGCGCAGTAATCTAAGTACCAATGAGACCGTTTGAATGGTGCTCTCTCACCTCTTCCTTCCCGTCTTTCTTCTTCTTGCTTATTACATTTCTGTTAATACACTCAGTGATGAGTTAACTGAATTTTCCACAGTACCTATCTCCCTGTGCCTATCTCCCAGTACCTATCTCCTTGACTTACTTTACTGCTTATGAGAAAGGGAGAGCACAATTTCTAGTAAACTAATAACTATCAGAATAGACCCAAGGAGCAATAGAATGGAAAGATAATAGGTAATAGTGGGAGGGAGATATAAATGATCTTCGAAAACAAAACTGAATTAGAGTATTCACTAACTCCTGATTACTAAGAAATAAGAAACTGGATATTCATTTCTAATTCTCTACATCCTACACAGAATGGATCTGAAATCCACTATTGTTCTTTAATTTCACAAAACCATTGTTCTTCCATCATCTACATTTCCAGAATTGATTTCTTTTGTTATTTTCCCCGCATAGTGAAAGGATTTTTGCATTCATCCTCAAAGGCTTTTGATTTGGGATTTGTCCCCTGGAGACATTGGAGCAGAAGGGATACCCAAAAGTTAGTTTCTCAAGGCAAAACTGAGGCAAGAGTTTGTTTCCTGAGTAGAAAAAATGATTATGGAAATTATGTTGATACAAACTTCTATTTTTTTGTACAAGAAACCTTTCCTGTGGCTAGAGTTTCACGGTTCAGCATTTTCAGATGTAAATATTGTTTCCTGACCATGGCGTTCATAAGTTTCAAATAGCACAGAAACATATTTGGCTTTAAAATAAGTGACCTCTCATTTAAAGGGCTGCCTGTAAGATGCAGTGACACAGAGAATGAGAGTGTGGGCGGTCGTGGTGGTTATTATTTATCGGGCTTCTCTCAGGTCCCCATTGGCGTATACGAGCTTAACTGTCTCTGCAGTGACTACATGAATCACTTTCTCTTTTAAATTCAGAACGATCTTGCTTGGTATACAGGGTCAAAGACAAAGTGAAACGACGAGAAACTCAATTATGGTAAATAAGCTTCTGATAGTAAGTTAGAGGTAGTTCCCTGATGATTTTGGCATCAGCCATTAAAGCAGAGCTTTCAATTTGTATCATTACAAATAACTGTATTATCTCTATTAGTAACAATCTATGCCTGCTAAAGTGATAAGGTATACAGTTCTTGTTCTACTTAGATTTATTCGGAACGTAAATACGCAGAATCTCTGGAGATAACAAATACTGTGTTTATATGAGAGGGATTTTCGTACCAGGAGCCCAGAGATACTTGCCTGAAGGTGATCTCTAGTTTTTTTGCGTATACCGTCAGCTACCCTCAGGTTTGTCTATGGTACACAGAACTGTGGCCCTTTGAAGACGGATATAGAGTGAGTCTGTACGCACTTCCCTCTTTGCAAACTTTTATTTCTCTTCAGAATAGAAGAAAGAATGCAAACTCAATTTTGTAGAAGTAAATCTAGTATCAGGAAGTCAGAGAAGGGAGTGGTTTCTAGTATTTTTAGCGGTAAGGACTTTTAACATCAGTAGATTTCACCATCCCTTTACTCATGACAGAAAGCTGCTAGGCATTTAGTAACATATTCAAGGCATGTCTGCCTTCGCTCGGGGACATGCCCAGCTCACTCCTGCTCGGGGGGTGGGGGGTGGGGGTGGGGTGGGGGGGCCCTTGCCTCTGCTCTTCCACTGCTTGGAATTCTTACCCCCACGATCTTCACAAGATGGGCTTTTTCTTACTATTCTGATTCAGCTCAAATGTTCCCCACACAAAGAACCTTTCCTACAGCCTTTCAGTCCACAGCAGCACTCTCACCACCCGCCACGCCTTCCAATCACTCTCTGTTGCATCACCTGCCCTGTTTTCGCCCGCAGCACTTCCTGCAATCTGGCGTTGGCTGCCATTGGCTGCACTCCTTTGCTACACTATTCTTCATGAGAGCCGAGGCTTTGCCGGACTTGTTTCTGCAATATGCAAGGGTGCTCCTGATAGATACTCACTAAATGTTTGTTGAGCGAGAAAGAAAATAGGAAACCCGTCATAATCACCGAGTTCTTCAGCCTACAAACTGGGACACAGTGGCTTAGATTCCTCCTTCCACGTGGAGTCGCAGTTGACTAAAGGGTCGGATAACTGGACGTTTAATGAATGTTATCCTGTTGTCTCGGGATTTTTAATGATGCCTCAAAGCTGAGTATAAAATGTTCTACAGAGAGACTTTATATAGAGCCCTAAAAAACTTCTTAAAAGGTGGCCAAACCATCAGCCCTGCTTACCTATCTCCAGCCCACGTAAGTCGAGGGATCCACCGGGGCTGAGGGAACACTGGATGGGCGGTGGGAGGCTTCCCCTGCCAGGCATTTGAGGGAGTGCACTTAGACCCCTAGTGGGGGACTCCTGCATCTGGCTCCAGCCTGGAGCCTTACTCAACCACAGGCTGTATTTTCTGAGGCTGCTCCATGGATTGCTACCAAAGCAGAGAGCTGGAGAGCTCTCTGTAGATCCTGATAGGAGCTCGCTGGAGTCTAAGGACACAGAAACTGGTGACTTTGTCAGGGAGAAGTGTGAGTGCTAGAGGTGGCTAGGGTTGCTTTCACTTCTGAGCAAGGTGAACCCCAGTGAACTCCTCTGGGTCAGTGGAACCAAGATAGGTAGCCAAACCAAAGCCATCTTTAAAACGTCTCACCCAGGAGAATTGCCTAGAGACGGAGGGCTCCCCGTAGAAAGATGCTGTGGAGGGTTAACTGCTGGAGGACAGCTAGGAGTACTACCCACATCAGAGAGCGGTACAGAGTGGGGAGTGGAAGCTGGTAAAAACCACCAAGGCCCACATTTTAAGGAGACCCACCTGTGGATGCTTGCCATGGCAGAAGGGATTCAGTAGCCAAGCGACAGTGACATCACAGCAGCTAAGAAAAAGACCTTGCCCATTCCATTCTTACCCACCCTGGTAGAGTAAATGAGGAAGAGGAGAGGGAAAGAACAGACCTCACATCTCACTCTTGGTCTAGGGCAGCGTTTCTCAACTTTACTCATTGCTGCTCCCTCGAGGAGCCATTTCTAATTTTTTTTTTAATTGGAGGATAACTGCTTTACAATGGTGTGTTAGTTTCTGCTGCACGACAAAGCGAATCAGCTATATGTATGCATATATCCCCTCCCTCTTGGACCTCCGTGCCAACCACCCCCTCATCCCACCCATCTAGGTCATCTAACTTTTCCCGCCTAATGTCTACATAACCCTGTGAGTGGTTAATGCCACAGATACACCGTATGCTTATGTACTGTGGCCCTCTGGAGGACCCATGAACTATTGGAACATCTAACGCTTTTTTTTTCATCCCTCAAGACTATGCCCGTTGAGAATGCATGGTCTAGAGCACTGATTCTTTTTTTTTTTTTAATTTTCATTTCATTTCATTTATTTAGCTGTGCCGGGTCTTTGTTGCCACGTGTGGGATCTGCATTGAGGCGTGCGGGATCTTCTGGTTGCAGCATGTGGGATCTAGCTCCCCAATCAGGGATCGAACCCGGGCCCCCTGCGTTGGGAGCATGGAGTCTTAGCCACTGGTCCACCAGGGAAATCCCTAGAGGAGTGATTCTTAACTGGGAGAATTTTCCTCCCAAGGCAGTATCTGAAGACATTTTTGCTTATTACAACTGGAGGGTGTGCTACTGGCATGGATTGGGAGGTCAGGGTTGCTGCAAAACAACCTACAATGCACAGAACAGCTCCCACAACAAAGAATTATCTCATCCAAAACATCAATGGTGCCGAGGTTGAGAAATCCCAGGGTAGAGTCTAGGATTTCTAGACTGAACATCCAGGGAAAGGCTTATGCTGAAAGGAGGGGAGAAGCTTTGAATTAGCTCAGAGATAAATACTTTGGAATTGACTGGAGTTTTTAAAAACCTGAAAGTGATTCAAAAGTACGGAGTCTGAGCCTAGTGCTATCATGAGGTAGACTATTGATAACTGTATATAAAATAGGTAACTAATGAGAACCTACCGTATAGCTCAGGGAACTCTGCTCAGTGCTGTGTGGTACCTAAATGGGAAGGAAATCTAAAAAAGAGGAGACGTATATATACGTATAGTTGATTCACTTTGCTGTGCAGTAGAAACTGACACAACATTGTAAAGCAACTATACTCCACTAAAAAATAGATAAAAAAAATAAAATATAATGGGAAATTGGATGGAATGAGCCAGAAAGCAGTGGGGGAAACTGAAACTGTCCACTGATTGCACCCTCCTGGGCTTGCTTTTACATCAATTGGTTACAGTTGTAACAAAATGGGTTTGTAAGTTAGCGGTTTGGAGCTCTTAACTAATGTGACGTATGGGTATTAGGTCCTCAGACCAGCTCACCGAAGCCCACGCTGTAGTGCATGTGAACGATGGTACTGATGGAATGTGGTGCGTGGCCACCGTCGGCGGCTGTGTCTGGTGGAATGGGATCATGGCTTTCTACCATTTCAGTTCTAATCATGGATGGTTTTTCCTGTGACCTACAGCAGGTAGATGGGACAGTAGTTGTGATGGCAAGAGAAGGTGTCACACGTATAGAATAGAAGGAACTAGACCTTCGGATGAAGAGGAGGTTGTTTTCTTTCCATAATGACTCCCTCCTGGGCTTTCTAAGACACTTATTTGTGGCATAATATGTAACATATCCAAGCAGGAAAAAGAAAGCTTCTAAAGTAGGTATATACTTGATTTTGCACCAGAATCCTGACTTCAGTAGCCAGGGAGGATGTATCAGTTTTCTATCCCCAAATGTAATGACTTGAAATGTAATGACTTGAATTTATTCTCAGTTCCGTAACATGGGCTGGGCTCAGAGGGGTGACTCGTGTAGGTCTCACTGGATGTCACCGATGTGGCTGTCATCGGTTGGTGTGTCGACTGGGGGGCTGGCTGGCCCCATGTGGTCTCAGTAACATGTCTGGGCCTCCGTGGTGATGGCTGGGTCTCTCTCTCTCTCCCCCTCACAGCCCATCGCCAAGCAGGTGAGCCTGGGCTTCCTTCCATGGCATCCTCAGGGCAGCAAAAGGGCAAGAGAGGAAGCTGCAAGGCCTCTTGAAGTTAAAGCTTTGCAGTCACACAGTGTGTGCCCTCAGTTGGCTGCAAATCACAGGACAGGGTCAGCCCATATCAAAGGGAGGGAAACTAGTTCCACCTTGAGGAGAAGAGTGGCAAAGTCAGTTTATAGAGACGTATGCTCCCAGGAATGGGAGGAATTGATGAAGCCATTTTTGCAAACAATCTACCAGAGAGGATCTACCCTAATCTTATCAATATGTCTACAAAAAAAATACTTAGAATTTATTTGTGCGTTTAAGAGTAGGACCTGCTGAGAATGACTGAACACTCTATAAGGAAAACAATACTAGCACTACACACATATGCTGGACATATTTTCTGGTATAATAAAATATATAAATATATGCAGCAGCTTCTGTTATGTCTCCCTTTCCTCTTCACTAGGGAATGGAACCAGTGTAGTCTCATCCAGTTTCTCTTCTTTGTGTCCTATGTTGTTCTGGTTCCATACAGTTAAGCTGCCTGTAGGATTTTACTATTACTTTAATATGATCTTTACTTACATACTTGTGTAAAATGCCATCTTTGAGGACTCAAAGTAATCTCATAATGCCATGGGTCTGTAAGATTAATATCTAACCTGAGAGTTCTGTGTCTAATCTCGGCCAGGATCAGAGTTTCGTGCTCTGACACAGCTGTTTTCATGTCCTAAAACAGGAGTCGTTTAAAAAACAGATTGTGTGATGTGAAGAATCTTTTCCTGCTTAGAATCTGAACTGCGAATAAATCCCGCATTTGCCCAGAGCTGTGACCATTCCAGTGTGTAGTTGATATAATGCTTTGGGCTGCAAGTAACAGAGTAACTGACTCAGATTGGCTTAGACAATAAAGAAATGTATCGTCTCCTGTAGCCTCATGTTCGAGTCACTTAGCTCAAGAGCAGGCTCAGGTTCTGTCTCTCACAGTGTTAGCTCGAATCTCTTGCTTTTATCTAGCAGTAGAGAGAGGAAAAAACTCCCCAACAGTGGACATCTTCCATTCCATCTAATGAAGCCATCCCATGTCCACTCCTCAGGCGTTAATACCCTCTCTGGAATTCTCTAAGATGATTGGCTGAGTTTGATCATGAATTGCCCCTGGAGTCAGGGATGTCACCTTACCTAGCATCATAAATGGGAGGGGGATCTCTGAATAAAAATTGGGTTCTGCTAGGAAGGTAGAATGGGGACATGATGCAGAGTAGGCAACCAAGGGTGTCTTACATAGTGAGTAACTCTCATAAACATCGTCTGCAGAGCAGAAGCCCTGGGTAATGCAGTAACTGATGAAACTCGAACTGAAATGGATAAAAAGTAATAATTAAAGGGAAAATTACCAAGTTTCAAAAGATACTTAAAAAAATAAAAAGCCTGATACTCCCGGATTCTACTTTATTTGCTATGAACACAGTTCCAGCACATTTCCCCCCTCCTCCTTTCTGTTCAGTGTCACATGTAGAGACACAAAAGGCACACAGGTGATGTGGTGTGTGCTTAGGTCCCTAAAAGTAAAACGTGTTCCATCAACATTTCCCAGGAAAGCCCCGATCTGTTCTCAAGTGTTTTCCTTCGCTAAGAAGGCTGTCGTTGGCGTGTATTGAAGGCCACCCGATGGGTGTTTGCGAATGGAGGTGTAGTGAAAGGGAGGAGTTGGAGGTGGGTTATTCTTTCTTATTCTCACCTCTTCTCCTTTAACCTACACAGGTTGGGAAAGGTAGGCTTCCAGACAGCAGTGTCTTGACGGGTTCCCCGCTGTATCATCAGCACCTAGAAAGGGACCTGGCACAAAACAGACACTCGGTAAATTGTTGTTGAATCAATTGCTGCAAACCCTCCCAGGAGTAGCACCGAGGTGAGGGTAGCCATGGGAACAGGGAGTCTTTCAAGATCTGTGAGCAGGAAGGATAGAGGGCGGGAAGGGAAGTGCTACCTGCTCGGTTGGCTATTTGCAAGATCAGGGCTGCTTGGACAGCCTCCCCTCAGATCGTCGGGTTCTTTTTTATTAAGCAGAAATAAAACGAACCAGCTACTTCTTCAGAGACTCAGCGATCCCTAGTTAATGTCTAATGATGGGGTTTGGAGAAGAAATGTAATTAGCATTCATGGATTTTGTTACATTTCATGTAGCTTTTAGCTTTTCCTCATGAAAACGTATCAGACATGGAGTGAGTATAAAGCACCCCGTGTGTTTTGTTTGAAGATGTTGATGTGAGTGGCTGTCCTTTGATGCTAGTGCTGTGGAATTTAAATGTAAACATTTTGATAAAAGCTAAATTCCCAGCATCCTCAGAAACCTTTGATGCCTCACCACTAAGGGAATGAGAGCTGGGGGCAGGAATGGTAAATAAGGTGGCTGCTTCCCTTTGCCTGAGATGCTCAGGTCCTTTCTTTCCTTTGGGGAGTCCATTATTCTTATTGCTTATATTAATTTAATATCCCAACCCAGGCTGCCAGAAAGGAGATGCGGACTCTTGGGATTGTTAACGGTGACCGCGTGGGGGCTCCGTGTGTGTGTCTGCAAGAGTGTTCCAACTATTATCTGCGAAGATGGTAACAGCTCTCCTTTAGTGAGGAAGGGGAATTAGTGCCAGGTCTGTGCTAGGCTCTACAAGTGTCTTTCGGACTCATCTTTACAAAAATGCTGTGAGGTGGGTGTTTGTTTTATCTCTACCTTTGTCCCCCTGCGGTCTGTTTTTAACACAGCAGCCAGAGTGACCCTGTTCAAGTGTAAGTCAGATCCGGTTACTTCTCTGCTCAGAACCTTCCAGCAGCTTCCTGTCTCAGAGAAAAAGCCAAAGTCCTTGCTGTAACCTACAAGTCCTATGATTTGCCTCCACCCCCCACCTCTCTGATTTCATCCTCCCTCCCTTCCTGTTGCTCCTAAATGACATGGGGCACCCATGCTGTTTTTGGGAAAGTCCTGTCTCAGGGTTTTCGTACTTTCTGTTCCTTCTGTTTGGAATGGTTGCTTCTAAGATAGGCATGTGGGTAGCAGCCCAGTTCCTTCAGGTCTTTACTGGAAAGTCACCTTCTCACCACCAAGGACTTCCCTAGCAATCCTAACTAAAATTGCACAACACCCAACTTTTCATAGCTTCCTTTCCGGCTTTTTTTTTTTTTTTTTGGTATCAGTTTTACCTACTGGCTTTGTTAATTTGTTAATTAAAACATAAACTCCACAAACGTAGGGATTTTTCTCTGCTTTCTCCCCTCTGTCTCTACTCTCTCTACCCTTCTATCCAGCAACTAGAACAGTGCCTGGACCACAGGAGATGCATACTAAATATATATTGAATGCTGAATGATTTCATTCTTTAAGTCATCAAAAATTTATCCTGCATTTACTGAGAGTCAGACGTTTTGCTGGACTCCCGTAAAAACAGAACTGAACCCGAGAGACGGGGTCTCTAACTTCATAGAATTTAAAATCAAGAGAGAAAAGAAACAAGTAAACAAGTGCCTGTTTTATACTTGTGGGCTCTACATTTCACAGAAATTAGTGAAATCCCCCAATGTCCACTGCTCTTAAGTGGCACAGCTAGGATGAACAGCCAGAAATTTAGAATTACAATGCCAGCTGTCTTTCCTTTGTGCCATGCTGGGGTTAACATAGATACTTTTTTAAAGAAAAAACAACGGACTAACTGTACATGTTTGTGTGTACTCACAATGCCCTTCATCGAGCCAGAATTTTGTTGCTGTTTGCAACTATTGGGATACTTCTCTAAGGTATTAAGGGTTTTCATGAGATGAAGGTCACCAGTCATTATTATTGTGGGTAAGCTTCATTTGATCTGCCCTTCAAGAACATCAAAATAAGAATAACAACTATTTCATCTCCTCGTTCTAAATAAAGAAAAAATCCTTCAGCTTATTATAGGCATAGGACAATGTGAAAATACAATCTGCTAAGTAGATCCCTTAGCTTACGGTTCACACTAGGGATTCTTTTGGCAAAGTTTAGATTGCCCATTAAATTTCAGCTTTATAGAGTAATGATACATTTTTAAGTTTGATATTTTTGATCAGAATGGATTCTTAAAAGAGGGATGTATTTAGAAGTCATTTTTCATTGTTAACTCTGGTTTTGTTAGGTTGGGGATTTTCACAGAGAAAATTTTCAAAAACTTGATGTTTCTTAAGGAAAAAACCCCACTAAACGTCCTAAACAACAACCACAAAATTTTAGACAGACACTGGTCGATGGTCTGTCTTAGGAGATAATACTATATGCCATTTTGCAAATGTAGAAAAAGAATCCCTACATTTGGAAATACATCACTTCACAAGGGAAAGGCTTATCACCTCCACTGCCATTTGATGGTACAAGCTTGAGGCTACGGTCTTGCCCTCTTTCATAAGAAAGAACAAAAGATGCTGTTGGAAAAACTTCTGCCAGGTTCATGCTGTACCATATAGAATGCAAAAAGTCTTGGCTTTAGTAAGACCCTTGTCCTTTTCATTGTGATTTTGGGGGAAAAGGCATGTGAACAGAACATGGCCTTTCATTTCTTTAATCCTTTCCACTTTACTCTCAGTGAGGCGAGATCTTTTAGGGTCTAAATGCCATCAGCATTAACAGGAAATAACCTTGTTTTTATCTTTTATCAACGTTAGTCTCTGAAGAAGAAAGCTTCACTGTACTCCTCTCTCGCTGAAACTAGGAACAGATCACAGGACTAGCTGCAGGATAAAGCCAGGGCCCTGGAGGAGGGAAAGAGAGTAGGAGCAAAGGAAAGCAAGGGAGAGGGACTTCCAGCTGCCCCTTCCAGATGTTCTGAGCCACACGTGCAAAATCGTATGTCAAAGACATTACATATGTTATATTAGTAATTACCCTGTCCTTGGGCTCCCAGTAAAGACATGTTTATCACATGATATGAAAGTTGTGCGCATTTTTCAAAAATCTGAAAGAGAAGTATAAACAGTATAATATAAACAGGATAATATTAAATTTAAAGTGAAGGTATGAAGAAACGATCATTTGATATGATTTTCCCCAAATCAGGTAGTTTCGTGGAAAGTAACAGAAAAATTATAAAGGTGTACAGATGGGCTGAAGTGTTCACCCCAGACTTCTTTGTTGTCATTAGCTCTAGCGCCAAAAATATAAATACCTAAATGAATTCAGTGTTGTGTCAGGTGTGCGCAGAATGAAATGTGAAACTCCTGCTTTCATGGCGCTTCACAGGTATGGGGCCGCCAAGGTACCACTTTTCTGGATGGAGGAAAGTAAATTGGCATATTTTAGTCCTCTAAAATTAGTCAGTCCGTGGGTACGTTGCTTTTGGAAAGAAAGTCTCCGAAGTCTTCCGAAGAAAACATAATCTCTCGTTATGCAATCTTACAAGTTCAAAGAAAACACAACACCAAATTTTAAAGGTTATATTTTTAAAAGAGATAAGACATTCCAAATTGGGTTCTAAGGCATTGAAAATGATCACTTCTGGCCACAGGGAATGGAAAACCAGGTTTCTTGCAAACGTTTGAAAACACAAATAAATGGGCTCTGGGAAGAAGATTAATTTCGTCACACCTAATTTCAGTTTCCCTGAAATTAGGTCTTTTCTGCTCATTTCCAGTTTTGCTAGATATTCTGGTTCAATGAGACCATAGCATAGCTGAATTCTGTATAGAATTGTTGTTTCTATACTACTTCATGGTAATTAGATTAGTCTATATAGTTTTCTATGACTTTATTGGAAATACATTTAACCTTCTATGTAATAAGATACCTAAAATGGTATTTGCAAAATTCTCAACAGAATTGAGATTAAAATCACATGGAGAATCTTGGGACGTCAGTCATGTTAAAGTTATACCATGTTTCCTGGCGTCAGCTGACTATGCCCAACATTTTCATCACTGTGTACTCATTCAGGTATTTTCAGTAACTTATCAATCTGAAGTCTGCAGTCATCCTGCCGGCAATGCAGCCGTTGATGTCCACAAAACAGTCAACTGCTACCTGGACATAGAATCACAAAGCGGTACTTAAACTCCCTCTTATTGGCCTTGATAGATGTTAATAATTTCATTACTTTAATTATAGATTATTCCACACCTGAACAGGATGGGGAAAGGGGAGTCACCTTACGTATTGGAAGCTTCATTGGGCAGTCATCATGGAGACTCTGCTGGCGAGAATGCTTTCAACGTTATTGCAACGTCATAGGCAAATACAGCCAAACTTAGAAACCTTCCAACTCTCTGATGAGTAAGGTCGTTAAACAGATGATAAAGAAGAAAACATCTGGAAATGATATCATCCCTGCCAAATGTTCACACTAGAGAAAAAGTAACTCATGTAATGTCTCTGTATTCTCCTCTGCAGATAAAAGAATGAAAGAGAAAATGCTATAGGCCCGAGGGATGTGGAGCTCATGAGTATACATCCAATGGCAGGCTAGGTATCCGTTCCTGAACCAGCTGCAGAGCATTGTTTTACATAAAAAAGGATTTTCATAAATAAGTATCCGTGAGAAAACTCTAATTTCTATTTTGGAAAGACAATACGTTCATGTCTCAAAGGTGGGTGTTTTGACCTGGAGGTTTCACCTTTCTCCCTCTACAACGGACTTCTGTTTCATCTAGTTTCTAATGCTTTTCTAAGAAAATACTGTATAAATGGCTCGCACCCACTTTGAGATATTTGCGTCAAGGAAAGAAGCTCACCCGTGGCTAAGCGACTTGGAATGAACCTGAAAGTTCCTGCTTTAGAACACATCCTTATTTGATTTCTGAGTGATGAGTAACATTTTCAAAACTGTGAGGCTACTCTGTATGCTTTCTCTTCATGAAAAGGTTTGAGAAGAGCCTTAAGTACTGGAGATGCACAGAATTTGGAACCAGAAGACCTAAGCAGAAATCCTATTTTTACCATTTTCTGGGAAATTATTGAACCTCTGTTTTATGATCTCCAAACCAGAGGTAATAGTAACACTTACTGAAAAGGGCTTTGTAACGGTAATACACTGTCGCAGTCTCTCTCCTTCCTCCTAGTATCTACTTTTAAAAAATGTTTTGCTCCCTTTTTGTTAGCTCTCTGAAATTGTAAAGTATGTTTCCGTTGGCACCGTGCTTTATAATTATAGTTGTCTTAATATGTGTGTCTGGCAAGTAAGTGTATTAGTCAAACATTGCCATAATAATGTAGCATAAGAAACAGACATAGAAATCTCAGTGGCATAAAATAAAATCATATATTTCTCACTTATGAGACCAGCTGGTGTTCAGCTGGGAAGATCCTTTTTGCTCTGCTTATGTATGCCCCCAGCCCCCAGCCCTGGCAACCACTGAGTTTATTGTTGTCTCCATAGTTTTGCTTTTTCCATAATCATATAGTTGGAATCATATAGTATGTCATCTTTTCAGAATGGCTTCTTTCACTTAGTAATATGCATTTAAGATCCCTCCTTGCGACTTCCCTGGTGGTGCAGTGGTTAAGGATCTGCCTGCCAACACAGGGGTCACAGGTTCGAGCCCTGGTCCGGGAAGATCCCACATTGCTGCAGAGCACCTAAGCCCGTGCGCCACAACTACTGAACCCAGGTGCCACAACTACTGAAGCCAATGCACCTAGAGCCCGTGCTCCGCAACAAGAGAAGCCACCACAATGAGAAGCCCGCACACTGCAACGAAGGGTAGCCCCCGCTCGCCTCAACTAGAGAAAGCCCGCGCACAGCAACAAAGACCCAACACAGCCAAAATTAAATAAATAAAAATAAATAAATTTTTTTAAAAAAGATTCCTCCTTGTCTTTTCATGTCTCGATAGTTTATTTCTTTTTAGTGCTGAATGATATTGCATTGTATGATGTGCCTCAGTTTATCCACTCACCTATTGAAGGACATCTTGGTTACTTCCAAGCTTTGGCAGTTAAGAATAAAGCTACTACAAACATTCATGTGCAGGTTTTTGTGTGGACACGTTTTCAGCTCCTTTGGGTAAATACCAAAGACTGCAATGGCTGAACTTCCAAAATGGCTGTGCCTTTTGGCGTTCCTACCAGTAATCTGTGAGAGCGCGTGTTGTTCCGTAGGTTTGCCAGCACTTGGCCTTTTTTTTTGGATCTTGACCATTCTCATAAATAGATACGTCGTGATATCTTGTTTCGTTTTTTAATTTATTTTATTTTATCGTTTGCTTTGCTGGGTCTTCATTGCCGCGCACAGGATTTTCTCTAGCTGTGGAGAGCGGGGGCCACTGCTTGCTGCAGTGCGCAGGCGTCTCGTTGTCGTGACCTCTCACGTTGTAGAGCATGGGCTCTAGGTGCTCAGGCCTCAGTAGTTGTGGCACGTGGGCTCAGTAGTTGTGGCTCACGGGATCTAGAGCGCAGGCTCAGTAGCTGTGGCGCACGGGCTTAGTTGCTCCGCAGCATGTAGGATCTTCCCAGACCAGGGCTCGAACCCGTGTCCCCTGCACTGGCAGGCAGATTCTTCACCACTGCGCCACCAGGGAAGCCCGTGATATCTTGTTTAATCTGCCTTTCCCTGATGAGAGATGATGTGGAGAATCTTTTTTTTTTTATTTTTAAATTGTTTTATGTGATTGTTGGACTGGGACAATAAATATGAAGATAGCAGAAGTCACATTAATTTCAATGAAAATTACGTCTTGCTTAAAACGAATTTCAGGCAGTTGGGATATTTGATACACCAAGAAGGAAAACGTTAACACCAGCAATATTTATTTTAAATAGAAATTCACTACTTAGAATGTTGAGATTTAGTAACCTTCTATGATTCTGATTTGTGTTCCAAGAGATGTCTGTCCCGTTCTTCTTCTTTTCAAAATATCATATCGTTTCCTCCCACACTGACTCGTCACTTCTCTTCTCTGCCAATTTCACTCCTACCTAGTCCACAAAGATCATCTGAAATCCTATTACTCTCACAAAACGTGTGTATACAAAACCATTTGTAAATAAACATCCAGCTAATCCTAATGTATTTTTTTAAAGTTCACAAAGCACTTTCACATACAGATTCTCATTTGATGCTCTTGACAGACTCTGAAACAGATATTGCTAGGACTTTCCTTTTACATATAACAAAATCCAGTCTTTGTGCAGCTGAGCAACTAGCCCAAGGACATAAAGGGAAATTTCTACAGTTTTGCACTTTAGGGAAATTTTTTTCCTTTTTACCTTTTGACTCCCTTCACTCATTTCTCCCATTCCTGTCCCTGCCACATCTGACACCACTAATCTGTTCTCTGTATCTATACGCTTGCTTTTTGTTTGTTTCTTTGCTTTTTTTGTAGATCCCACATATGAGTGATCATACGGTATTTGTTTTTCTCTGTCTGACTTACTGACTTAGCACAATGCCATTGAGGTCCAGCCATATTTTTGCAGGTGGCAAGATTTCTTTTTTTATGGATTAGTAATATTCCATTGTGTGTGTATGTATATATCACATCTTCTTTATCCATTCATCTATCAAAGTACACTTAGGTTGCTTTCATATCTTGGCTGTAATGCTGCAGTGAACACTGGGGTGCATATGTCCTTTCAAATTAGTGTTTGCATTTTCTTCAGATAAATAGCCAGAAGTGTAATTGCTGGATCATATGGTTGTTCTATTTTTAATGCTTTTAGGAACTGCCATATTGTTTTCCATAGTGGCTGCAGCAATTTACATTCCCACCAGCAGTGCACAAGGGTTCCCTTTTTCTACATCCTTGTCAACACTTGTTATTTGTTGTCATTTTGATAACAGTCATTCTGACAAGTGTGTGGTAATATCTCATTGTGGTTTTGATTTACATTTTGTTTATGGTGTAAGATGGTGGTTGAAGTTTTATTCTTTTATGTGGCTGTCTAGTTTTCCCAATACCTTTCCTTATTATATGTTTTTGGCTCCTTTCTTGTGAATTAATTGACCGTATATGTGTGGGTTTTTTTCTGAGCTCTCTATTATGTTTTATTGATCTATGTGTCTGTTTTTATACTAATGTTATATTTTTTGAATTACTATAGCTTTGTAATATAGTTTGAAATCAGAGAGCGTGATACCTCTAGCCTTGTTATTCTTTCCCTAGATTTCATGGGTTGGAACATTTCATCTGAAAATAACAGAATATACATTTTTCTCAAGTGCACATGGAGTATTTTCCAGGATAGATCATATATTAGGCCACAAAAAAGTCTTAATAAATTTAAGAGGATTGAAATGATAGGAAGAATCTTTTTTTTTTTTACTACAATGGTATAAAACTAGAAATTAAGTACATGAAAAAAATCTAGAAAATTCACAAACGTGTGGAGATTAAACAACATGTTATTGAAAAACCAATGGGTCAAAGGAAAAATCAAAAAAGAACTCAAAATACCTTGAGACAAAAAAATGAAAATACACCAAAATTTGTGAGGTGCAGCAAAAGCAGTTCTAAGAGAGAAGTTCATCGTGATAAACACCTACATTAAGAAAGAAGAAAAGGGCTTCCCTGGTGGCGCAGTGGTTGAGAGTCCGCCTCCCGATACAGGGAATGCGGGTTCGTGCCCCGGTCTGGGAAGATCCCACGTGCCGCGGAGCGGCTGGGCCCGTGAGCCATGGCCGCTAAGCCTGCGCGTCCGGAGCCTGTGCTCCGCAACGGAAGAGGCCACAACAGTGAGAGGCCCGCGTACTGCAAAAACAAAAGAAACAAACAAACAAACAAAAAAAAAAAGAAAGAAGAAAAGTCTCAAACAACCTAACTTTACACCTCAAGGAACTAGAAAAATAACAAATGAAGTTCAACGTTAGTAGAAGGAAGGAACAAAGATTAGAGCAGATAAAAAGAAAATAGAGACTAAAAAGATATTAGGGGAGATCAGTGAAACTAAGAGCTGGTTCTTTGAAAAGATAAACAAAACTGACAAGCTTTTAGCCAGACTCACCAAGAAAAAAACCGAGAAAACAAATAAAATCACAAATGAAAGAGGAGATATTGCTGGTAATACCACAAAGGATCCTAAGAGACTACTATGAACAATTATACATCAACAAATTGGACAATATAAAAGAAATGGACAAATTCCTAGAAACGTGCAAGACTACCTACCAAGACGGTAGATTGATGAAATAGAAAATCTGACAAACCAACTACTAACAAAGAGATTGAATCAGTAACAAAAAACCTCTCAACAAACAAAAGTTTAGGACCCGATGACTTCACTAGTGAATTGCACCAAACATTTCAAGAAGAATTAATACCAATCCTTCTCAAACTTTTCTAAAAAATAGAAGAGGAAGGAACTCTTCCAATGTCACATTATGAGGCCAGCATTACCCTGATATCAAAACCAGACAAGAACTCCGCAAGAAAATTGCAAGCTAGTAACCCTGATGAACATAGATGGAAAAATCCTCAGCAAAATATTAGCAAACAGAGTTCAACAATACATTAAAAGGATCATACGCCATGATCAGGTGGGATTTATTCCAGGGATTCAAGGATAGTTCAACATCTGCAAATCAGTCAGTGTGCTACACCACATGAACAAAATGAAGGATAAAAATGATACGATCATCTCAATAGATGCATAAAAAGCATCTTTAAAAATTCAACATCCATTTATGATAAAAAAAACTCAACAAAGCAAGGGTTCGTAGAGGGAACATACCTCAACATAATATAGACCATATATGACAAGTCCAACTTCTAAATTGTGGACAGCAGTTCTGTAGGGGAGAGTGTATGTCCTCTATTTCTTCGTTTTCCTTTCTGGAGAAATGCAGTGTTGCTAGATTGAGGAGCCACGAGGACATTCCTTAGGGATTGCAGAGTAGAAAGCTGGAAGAATCTGGCTCCCTAATGATTTTGTAGAATGTCATCCACCTCCACAATCTTTTCATGGGAGAATAACCTTTGCATATTCAAGCCATTGGTTATTACAGTTGTTTTATCATTTACCAAAACACAAACCTAACTGCTACAATTTTGTTGTTGTTCATGTTTTTAAAGTTAATTTTATTGAGTTTAATATGTTGAACAATAAAGCCATATGCAGATAAAATAATTTTTGTCTTCTCCTGTGCAAACTTTATACCCCATTAACTAGAAATTTCAGAACAGTGCTACATATAAGAAAAATGACAAAGAGTCATTCTTCTCTTATTCTTGGCTTTAATGGGAATGTTATTACAGTTTTACCATAGTATGGTGTGGAGATTGGCTGTGGAGATTGTTCAAATTTAAAATGGGAATGATGATAACTTTTTATTTTATATAATTGTTACCAGGGTCAGATGCTCTAATAAATACAAAAATGCCATGTAAATGTTAAAAGCTATACCACAATCTTCTGGCATATAGTATACAGTCAACAAATGTTTTCAGTGTTATTGTTTTTAATAATTAATAACTTTTATGTCTTAATATTAGGGCTAAAAGTTAGAAAAGACATAGGCGTTTTCTATTACAAGGAGAAGTGATAGCGATTGAAAATTTGAAAAGAAATAATAATTTCAAGGGGGCCATTTCCATGAATTGAGATGCTTAGAAACTCATGTTTGGAAAATAATACTTAAGGCTGTTTTACAAAGTTGCCTGATGGATGGTCAGTTCACCTCAGTTACCAACTGAAGTATTGTATCATCGTACATGTAATTTAGTCACCAAGAAGTTCCACTCCTCACGTGTTCCTGCTTTTCTCCTTTCCACAACTGTCTTAAGCACATGTCCATTGTGGATATATGTAAGTCCTTTCATCTTTTCACATTTCCAGTCTGTTCTTGGAGAAATCAGGAAGCAACATGTCAAAAAACTCTTTGGCTGTACCTCCATAAATGTCTTCAAAAAAAAAATGTTCCATAGCAGAGATGCTTCTTAAAAAGCTAGTCCATTTTGCTTCTTGCAATTAGTTCCAGAAAAGGTCTTTGGAGGAATGAATTGAATCTGTTGACTTACGTACTTTGCAGATATTGTTCGTTGACCTTGTCTCTGAAATAGCCGAAACTTATGATCTGGTAGCTTGATATAACATATACTGGATATAATTTAAATTTAGTAACTCCACATTGTTTTGGTTTTCTTAATGAGAAAAATACCTTAATTTCTTAATATTTTATATACAAGTCTTTGTAAAATGCAAAAGTGAAATTTGAGATAATTATAGGAAAATTAAATCAATCAATAGTTTACACCCCCAAATGAATTGTTTTATGTCAGCTATGAGAATTCTTCCCTCCTCTTCTGTTTTCTCAATAACTACCTCAAAACAGTTCCTCAAGTAATTACCTCAAAACAATTTATCATGAGATTCATCTAACATGAACATTTACTGAACATCTATTGAGCACTCTGACATGTGCTGAAAAATAATAATAAAGTAATAATAAAGCCTCTTATAGTCTTCCTTGTCTTATGTAATCTTATCATTATAAAAATAATTTGATATTGTAAAAAATAGAATTATCACATCTGAGGAAACTGAGGCACAGAGAGCCAGGGCATTTCATAGGTCACACTCATCAGTTAAGTCCTGTGACTCCAATTTGAACCCAGAATTTGTGACTATAAATTTTGGACAAATTCCTCAAATCTTAACTTCCCTTTATCACTTGATTTTGAGCCTGCTCTTTGAAGAACTACTAACTAACACTGAATGAACTCTATTCTACTATGCACTCGCTATCTTAGTTCATTTAATCTTTATTACCCTCCCTTGGTGGTAAGGGCTGTTTCTACGTCTGAGTTAGCTAAGTTTTGGCAAGGTTGAGTAAGGAGCCCAAGGTCAGCATAGCTCAGTCCTTAGCAGAGTTGGTATTTGAACCCAGGCACGTGGCTAGAAAACCCGATCTCTTAACCGTTAAGGTGCTGTGCCTTTTCTCTAGCAAGGTGCCCATTCTCTCCTTGTTAATGTTGATGTTAATTTGCCCACTTGGCCCACTCCTTGTGGCAGCTTAAAGTTTCATTGGAAACAAAATCTGAGTTTACTTGTCCTATATCTAGAGAAAACTGGAAAGTGGCCCGTCTTCTCTAGGTTTTAAGTTCTGAAAAGAGACGATATACTGATTTTTCAGAGATGTAATGTTTCCACGCACAAAGGTAGACGTTCACAAAATTGTTGGATTCTTCAAGCTGATCTGTTCTTTGCTGCTGTGTTAATGGAAGTAAGCTGTGAGGACTGAAATTTACAGACCACTTGTGCACAGAAGCATCGTGTAGATTTCAGCCCGCATCCAGCTCTTCTTGGGCTCACTTTTATTACTTTCCTTGGAAATGCCTCCAGTGTTTTCCAGCTATTACACACCGTGATATCCAGAACTGACCAGAGCTTTCTAGGTGAAGTTCTGTTCAGCATCACGATTCCTCTGAGATTACAGCAAAATTACATTAGGCTGCTTTTCCTCCTTTCCTTTTGTTTCTGTACTTTAATGCAAGCCCATATATCATCCGTTATCCATTCTTCTCTCTGGGTCTTTTTGGTCATTACCACCTTCCAGGTGTTTTGGATTATCTTAGCTAAGATAAATTGTTTGCTTTTTCTGCAGCAGGATATTATGTTGCTATTTCTGTCCTCTTTTTGCAGGATGTCTTCCAAATTTAGAATCACTTTTAAGTATATGTCCCGATTACCTTTTTTTTCACAACGTAAGGAAATGTAACATAAAACATGAACGATGATTGACTTAGTATAGCTACATTCTTATTTGGTTTGGATCAGTAAATTCTTCTTGTTTGTTTCTGAACACTTGGAAACGCTCACTCGCTGGTTTGTTTTGTTTTGTTAACTGAACACCTATTATGTACACGGCATGTTGCCAATGAGGAATATAAAATAAATAAAGACCAGGCAGTCTGTCACTTACTACGTAGGCCACTTGATCCTCGGCATCTGCAAATGCTAAGTGGCATGGAGCCTATTTCGTACCATTGTTGTGAGCACTGAGTGAGATTAAGTTGTGAAATCTGCTGGCATGTATGAAGCTTGAAAAAATACCGGCTACTATTTCAGTGTCAGCTGTGTAATAAGCACTTGACATGCACAATTAATCTTTACAATAATAGGTGAAGTTAAATTTATCCCTGCTTTTACAGACAATATGCCCGAGGTCGACTACCTTGCTTAAGGTCACTTAGCTAGCGAATGGCTGCCTTAGGATTTGGACCTCTGACTACCCAACTTTAAGGCACGTATAGGTTCACCGTACTGCCCAACCTCACCATTTAATGAGTGACATGCAAATCTATTACATAAGATAGGAAAGGACAAGTACGTAACGCAAGCATAAATATAGTATGACTTGGGTAAGAGAAGAATGAGATTTTTCAGTTAATGGTTCAGAGAGGATTTATGACAGTTTCTCCGGGTCTTGAATGAAGGATAGAATTTAGACTTGAGGGAAGATGCATTCCTGGCACAAGTGCCAATATTAGCAGTTACGAAGTGATGGAATGATAGGTCATTTATGGGCACCCACATCCGATGTTTTTTGACACGGGTTAGTAACAGGAAATTAAACTGCAAGGGTTGGGTGTGCCTAGAGGAAGGAGAATCGGAATGGTGGATGAAGTAATCTGAATTTCTTCAACATGCAGGGAGAAGTCGGGAGGTTTTTGAGGGCTGCGCCAGTGAGTTTAGCAATGCTCTGAGGAAATTAATCGTGGCAAACTGTGAAATGGATTAAAGGTGGGGAGAAACTGGGAGCAAGGAACTTTGTTGGGGTGCCATTTCCATACTCCAATTCAGAGATAAGTAATGATCTGAATTAGGGTATTGGCATTTGGGATGGAGTCTGGAAGGGAACGAAATATAAATATATGTCATAATAGGGAGGGTTCACTGGATTTGTCAAGCAAATGTAGGAAGAAGAAAGAAGAGGAGGGAGGGTCTGCGAGAGAAGGAGGAGAAGTTGGGGAAAGAGAAGAGGGGGGCGGGGAGGGGAAGTCAAGGAAGTTTAGGAATTGCTTGGGTGTGTGGTGGTTCCATTAGAGACGAAACGAGTGCATTTGGTTTTAGACATAATGAGTTTGAAGACATGGTGGGTTTTACCATGAAATGTGGCTGTGATTGTCCAGCAGTCTTTTGGGAACACAGAACTGGAACTTGGAGGAGATGTCAGAGTTAGCAGTGAGAACTGAAGCTGTGAGATTGGATGAGGTTTTAGAAGTAAAGATAATGTGAGCAGGAGAGAAAGGAAACCAAGTTAGACCTCTGAGTAGTATCTATAATTAGGAAAAGCAGTTCAAGAAGATACGTGAGCGTGTCCTAAATCCCTGGCTCTGTTAGATACCGTTACAATATGGTCTCAATCTTCAAAGAAACCTTGAGCAGCTGTCATCACTTTTCTAGTTAAAGAGAGAGTTAAGAGCAGGAATGGCTAGGGTTCTCTGTCAGTAATAATTTAATGGTGAGCAAATTCTTAGTGCTTTATGCTCCAGGCAGTAGGCTAGACACTGAGAAGACAGTGGTGACCCAACAGACCTGTTTCTCTCATGGACCTGTGCATCTATATTTAATCAAGCTGTTATATCTATACAACTGCTGAAATCAACAAGCACTTACGGAGACACTGGGGTTGTAAGGAATAATAAGAAACCAGTCTTCAAGGAGCTGCTGTTGAGAGAGGAATGGCAACTAGACTGTCAGAAAAGCTTAGAAGCTCATGCTTACGTGACCCAGCAACAATCATTTTGATACTTAGTAAAACTACTGCATGTAGTTCTATCCTGATACCAAACCACTTCAACGCAATTAGATCTCATGAAACTATCTAGGAAAATACGATATGATGTGGCATATGCAAAAGAAAATATAATCTATTTAGTTAAAATTGAAAAGATGGTGACAGCACCATGTTGATAAGGATGTGGGCCAATCAGAACACTCATAGGTTATTGGTGCCCATGTAAAATGGTACTATCATTTTGGAAAAAAGTTCTGGAAGGTTTTTTTTTTTCATAAATAAAATTAAGCATACATTTATGAATGGCCCAGCAATTTCACTCCTGGAAGTTTACCCAAAAGAAATCAAAGTATACATCCACAAAAAGGCTTATGTAAGAATGTGAAAGAATAGTTTAGGGCTCTTTCTAATAGATGCATTAGAATATTAGATTTAGAATATTACAATAGTATCTCAACTAGCCATCAGAAGGAGATTGGATAGTATACAAATACAATGGAATACTACTCAGGAATGTAAAGGGATGCGCTTCTGATACAAAAGGCGATGCCATGCTGAGTGAAATATTCACACAAGAGTGAATACTTTATCATTCCATTTACGTGAAGTTCTGTGTTACGTCAAACTAATCTGTGATGAAAAGGTCAGAACAGTGGTTGCCTCTGTGTATGTAGAGTAGAAGTTGACTGGGAAGTAGCACCAGGGAACTTGCTGGGGTGATGGTTAGTGGTTTTGGTTATTTGTGTTATTTCTCACAACTTCTCAGATGGTACACTTAAGATCTGTGTATTTCACAGAACATAAGATTTTAACTTAAAAAAAAAACAAAACACCTGAAACAAAAAATTGTATAGAAAAGTTTTCAGGGTAACGGTATCTACAACTTGCTTTGGGGTACATCAGAAAGTAAGCTGGGTTAATGGATGGACAGCTAGATAGATATATGATAAGGCAATTTTAAAAAAAAGAACGACTATAGAGCTTAAACGGTAAGTGTATAGGTGAAAATCATGCAATTCTTTCAACCTTACTGTAGGTTTGAAATTTTTCACAAAAAACTATTGGGGGAAAATGATCATATAAGTAGTGTAACTACTATGTTGTTCATCTAGTCTGTGTCTCAGCAAGTTAAATGCTTACCATGTGCATGCTTTTGTCTCGTGAGCAGTTCCTTAAAAACTAGAATCTTTACTAATGGATAGATTGGCAATTTGTTTTCATCCATTTGAGCTATGAAAGGAATCATGTTTTATCTTAGTAAATTTCGTAAATGGTTAAGTTGAGCCGGATGGTAAGAGCTGTGGAGATAAAAGATGGAGGATATTTAAATAGGACAGATGTTCTGGGGATAAAGCCCTGAAACTCATGATCTTACTGAATTCTTTCTCCCTAAGGATGGCTTTGCAGTGTATTTGTTTATGGCCTATGTTTCAGGGATGAAGACAAAGTTGTCTGAATAAGCTGCATGCTTATTTATTTATTTTTAAACAGAAACCACTCCAGGTATTTATTTATTCATTTATTTTTATTTATTTATTTTATTTTTGGCTATGTTGGGTCTTTGCTGTGGTGCGCGGGCTTCTCATTGCAGTGGTTTCTCTTGTTTCAGAGCACGGGCTCTAGGTGCATGGTCTTCAGTAGTTGTGGCATGTGGGCTCAGTAGTTGTGGCATGCGGGCCCAGTAGTTGTAGCGCACGGGCTTAGTTGCTCCGTGGCATGTGGGATCGTCCCGGACCAGGGCTTGAACCCATGTCCCCTGCATTGGCAGGCGGATTCCCAACCACTGCGCCACCAGGGAAGTCCTAACTACATGCTTATTAATTAATCCTGGTCAGTATAAAAAATTATTGGAACTATAGAGAGATTTTGACCTTTGCTAATACTTAGCTTTCATATTTGTAAATCTAATTTCACTCCGTCAAACAGAGAAACACTCCATGAAAACAAAGATTTTTGTAATAAAGTATCATCTAAGTCCAAAAGAATAAAAATCAATTATTTTTATGTTTAAACTAATTCACTTGAGATCCCTCTAAAAGTAAATATAAATAATTTAGAAGAATATAACGACTGACATGTACACACTGCTATATTGAAAATGGATAACCAACAAGGACCTACTGTATAGCACAGGGAACTCTGCTCAGTATTCCATAACAAAAGTGAAAATGAAGGAGAAAATTTCCAAGTAAGAATGATGAGACTGAATGTTTAAATAATGAATGAAGGGAAGGAAGGGTCAGTGGTAGCTCCCAGGTCTTGAGTGGGGGGGACAGTGGGAGAATTGGGTATTATTAACAGATTAGTATTAAATTCTTTAAACGTGAAACTTCTTTTCACTTGTTCCTTCAACATGTTTATTGTAATGTCTATGGATCGGAACATGATGGTGAACAGCAACAAAAATGAGGTCCCTTCCTCATACTTCTTACCATTTAATTGGGGATTTAGACATAAAATTCCATAATTCCATACCCAAATGGATAATTCTAAACGGTAAGTCTTATGAAGGAATGATATTTGGTTCTATAAGAACATTTAAGCAGAGATCAGACTTGGTCTGGGTCAGGAAGGACTTTCCTTAGGATATAATACTTGAACTGGGATTTGAAAAATAAAAAGGAAATAATTAATTGAAAGGAGAGTTGGGGGCAAGGGGTCGGGCTGATTCCATCAAAAGGCAAGAGTCATGTGATGTGTTTGGAGGGTGGGCAGAATCAAGACCACACAGAGCTTCCCAGGCCGAAGTAGGGATTCTGGTATTTATCCTAAAGGCACTGGGAATGCAATGAGGGGCTTATACGGCAGAGGGGTGATCTGATTGCCATGTAGAAAGGCCACTCTGGTTTAATATAGAGATGAGTTTACAGAGGCTAGGTGGAGGGTAGGAGGCATGAGTGGGTGTGGGAGGACTGCAAAGATGCTACTGTGGTCGTCTGAGCTGGAAGTGGTGGTACCTGGAACTGGGGTACAGAGAGGTAGTAGACAAGGTTGCCAGCGGGAGATTACAGAGTGAGGAAAGAAGAAGGGCTAAGGATGAACCTTGAAGATCTAATATTTAAAGGCTGGTGAAGTCAGAAAGAGCCTTCAAAGGTGACGGAGAAGAAATGGGCAGAGAGACAGGAGGACAGTAGAAAAGTGTGTTGTCATGGAGACAAAGGAAGAGAGGCTAAATAATTTCTGATAGCTGTGCATCTCCAGAGATGCCGTTTGACAATGAATTCTGGCCCTGGTACCACCATCACCATGCCTTGGGAACCACACATCGTGACTGGCCCTCTGCCATTGGACACTAGATACTCTCCCCATTCCCGGAACGGATTCTCATGACAAACTCCTGATGCAGGACTTAGTGATTGTATCTGATTGACAAAGCTTAGGCCATATTCCTGTAACCTCACCTCCTGGAGGTAGGGAAATCATATAGCTGGCCTTTTTTGCTTCTGTAATAAGAGGCAAGCACAGCCTCCCACAAGACTCAGCTAATGGTTAATCTCCCAAATTTAGGAAAGAGAGATCAGATGAGGGGTAGAAAAAAGTCCTCTGGAATTGCCCGCTATATTCCTCCTAATAACATTTTATTTCAGGCATTTCAGAAACTTCTCTTGGTTCCTCTATTCACGTGGACGTGAAGAGTTGATTGCCTCCTCTTGGTAACTGTGCCTTACATGCATCACAGTTGCTCCGTTTACCCCTGCTATATGTGCACCTCCACTGCATCAGGCACTGTGCAAAGAGCCGAGTTTGCGAAGATAAAGATGCAGCTTCTGTCCTCAGAGAGCTTGGAGGCTGGAGCAGGGGGATCTACTGGTGTAGAGAATAAAGTGTGAGCTCCAGAGCCACTCACCTGTCTAGGTCCCATTCAGAGCTCCAAAAGGGGCCCTAGGAATGGGTTCATAGGATCATGCGTTTGAAAATATTTTGCAAAAGTGAGCCAGTTTGTCTGCAATTGATTAAGAACTCCCAATTCTGACTCCCTCTCCATGAAACTTCCCTTCCTCTTGAGTGTCTCAGTGGCTGTGGCTGTTTCATGGTGGGCTCAGGGTGAGTTGAGTTGGGAACACAGTTAGTTTGGGTTTAGTGGGCTATAGTTACCTGGTTTGCAGATACTTCCATGAGTGGTTAAATTATAGCTAGCAAGGACATCTGCTGAGAAGGCACTGGTGAAGCCTCGAAGACTATTCTGATCGCAGCATGTTTCTTGCTCTCAGAAAGCAGGAAACTGGGAGCCTTCAAGGAGAATTCCTTTTATTGTCGCAGAACGGTAGCTAATTGTCACTTCCCTCCTGCCAGCGCTCCCTTGAAAACCTGTATCAGCCTCAAAGTCCCTTTTCCAGGATGCCCTGTAGCAGATACTCACCCCTAGTCCTGTCTTCCAAATCCTGGTGCTAACTTTGTTCAGTGGGAGGTACAGGCACCCAAGGCGGAGCCACCGCTCACCATCATCGGCTGCCCCCCCTCCCCCCACCCCACTCCCAGCCTCTACCATCTATCCTTGAGGTTGGGAACAACTTCAGTGAAGACAGTTTGTCTTTTTTTCCTTTTCTAGTTCATTGCTTGGATAGGGAATTTTAAACACATATGCCAACTGGGTTTGTCGTTAGAGGTCATGGGTAATGGGATGGTTTGAACTTTCAAGTGGTTTGAGCCCAGTAACTTGGGTTTATTAATGATAATAAAGACACTTGAAAGAGAAACCCAAACAATAAGTAGATGGAAAAAAGCCCTTTACTCAAAACAGTTGATAAAGCCCAGATACTTCCTTTGAAGTGCATTTTGGAAAAATGTTTTGTAATGTTTCAATAAGCACCCTTTTTCTGGTTATTTTTAGGTATAATTTTTAAAGAGCTAAGAGAATATTATAAAAATGGGATATTAAAAAATTATAGTGTAACATTAAAAAAAATCATACTCAAAGCAGTAATTGATTTAGGGGAAGAGATACATTTTAGGTACAGATAGTGAATAGGGTCTTAGATTTTTGATAACCCAACTAATGAAGAGGAATGAATCGTATGAACATATTGGGAAAAGAGTTAAATTTCTTGATATTTTGACATAAATACTGACATAGATGAAGATAACATAAAACATCATCAACCACAAACTTAAGGAAGTTCAATAGTTCAGACTCTTTAAGATTATTCACTACAATACTTAATACTTAGATGAGCTTAATTTGTAAAGCTATTTCCCCCAATTTGACCACGGTCCTAAAAATGTACAGTACATAATGAATTGTGACACCGAAAGAAATTTTTCTGAATTATCCTAGAATTGATTTTTAAAAAATAATTAGGGCTTCCCTGGTGGCACAGTGGTTAAGAATCCACCTGCCAATGCAGGGGACACGGGTTCGAGCCCTGATCCGGGAAGATCCCACCTGCCGTGGAGCAACTAAGCCCGTGTGCCACAACTGTTGAGCCTGCACTCTACAGTCGGCGAGCCACAACTACTGAGCCTGCATGCTGCAACTACTGAGGCCTGTGTGCCTCGAGCCCGTGCTCTGCAACAAGACAAGCCCCTGCAGTGAGAAGCCTGCACATCACAACGAAGAGTGGCCCCCGCTCACCACAACTAGAGAAAGCCCACGCACAGCAACGAAGACCCAACGCAGCCAAAAATAAATAAATTAATTAAAAAAAAATTAAAAATTGTGGTAAAAATATGTAACATAAACATTACCATCTTAACTATTTCTAAGTAAACAGTTCAGTGGTGATAAGTATGCTCACATTGTTGTGCAACAGATAGATATTATTGATTTTTAAGTATAAAATAAAATAGAGGAAATGCTCATTTAAGAATATGTGTGGCAAAATTGTCATATGAAAAGGCAATCAGGAGTACGCAGCCACGGGGCTTCCCTGGTGGTGCAGTGGTTGAGAGTCCGCCTGCCGATGCAGGGGACGCGGGTTCGTGCCCCGGTCCGGGAGGATCCCACGTGCCGTGGAGTGGCTGAGCCCGTGAGCCATGGCCGCTGAGCCTGCGCATCCGGAGCCTGTGCTCCGCAACGGGAGAGGCCACAGCAGTGAGTAGGCCCGCGTATGGCAAAAAAAAAAAAAAAAGAGTATGCAGCCAGAAAAAACATAGTGCGTGGCAGTTACCTAATATAAGTATTATTATTTCTATTACGGATTTTGTGATATTTATGGTGCTGGAGGAGAGTTTACCAGCTCCTAAGCGTGAGCATATGCAGTGCTTCCTATATGACCTTGGGCCCAGGTGCTCCCCGTCTTTGAACCTGTACAGGATCTCCTGTACAGGAACACAAGAGAAAGCAGGGATTTCATTCTGAGGCTTTTACAATCCTTTTCTTAACTAATCAGAATCCTCTCAATATAGAATAAAGTCCCCCTTTTGCTTTTTTGCTCTGAGAGTCCTGCTGAACTTGTTGATTTACCAGGCTCTCCCTTGTCCTGAAAGAACAGTAACTTTTTTTTAATTTAATTTTTGACCTTTAGTTTTTTCTTCAAAAACTAAATTTTCTCCAAAATTTTTAATTTGTTGTCATTCCTTTTTCATTCAAAATAACTACTCATTTTTGCACTGAGCTTTATTCTCATAGTTTTGTGCTGTTTTCTGAGTCCCTTCCCCTCTGCTTAAGGTCCAGGAGATTTTTGGATCTCCCTGCCTACTATTTAATTAGTCCCCCTGACATATAGTTTGGGTTACAGTCTTTCAACTTCACTTTTCCTTTTGTTTCTCTTTACTTCCTTAAAACAAAACAAAAAAAACTTTTTCCCCCCTCTTTGGAATGATCAAGAAGTTTCAGAAATATTATAGATAGGAATTTAGTACTAAGAATGCTAAAAATAATAGAATCATAGCTCATTTTGTAAGTAGATAAACTATCACATTTTCAAGGTCACATTAATTTCCGAGTTAGTTCTGGCACCTAGTTTGCTGTCTCTAACTTAAGTTACTTCCAGAATTTCTAGTTCCTCCTCCTCTAAAATAATCACAGGGCTTCCCTGGTGGCGCAGTGGTGAGGAATCCGCCTGCCAATGCAGGGGACGCGGGTTCCAGCCCTGGTCCGGGAAGATCCCACATGCTGTGGAGCAGCTAAGCCCGTGTGCCACAACTACTGAGCCTGCGCTCTAGAGTCCACAGCTGCTGAGCCCACGTGCCACAACTACTGAAGCCCACGTGCCTGGAGCCTGTGCTCCATAACAAGAGAAGCCACTGCAATGAAAAGCCCGGGCACTGCAATGAAGAGTAGCCCCCGCTGGCCGCAACTAGAGAAAGCCCGCATCCAGGAACGAAGACCCGACGCAGCCAAAAATAAACATAAAATGAATAAATTAAAAGAAAAAAGGATAAAACTGGCATATGCTCCAAACTGAACCGTGAGGATTTTATGTGGCATCTAATTTGACCTCAATGAAAGTCCACGCGGAAGAGCAATTTGGCCAGGTTAACGCCGTTGAATTGCAACTATTTCCCCCAACTCCAAACAGAATCCAGTTTTTTCCTTCCCAATCATTTGGACAACTGTGATCTTATAAATTGATCTATGATTCTTGGCATAACTGAATGTCAGCTCTAGCTGTTTGCTATGTGAGCCTAGGCATAGCTCCATTAATATAAAACTCACAGTCATCAATATGTGTTAAAGATGCATTTGGGGGTATGTGACAGCTATGAAAATTGCCTTGTGATGAGCTAGAAGTAATCATTGTATGATAATTAAGCATTTAAAGATATCCATTGTGCACTATGGGAAAATTTCAATATTGGCCATTTTTTTCCCCTACAATAGCTGATTTGCTGCATTTACTCTTTGTCTTTCTTGTGAATACATTTATTGCTAATGTTTTTAGCGTTATTGTTAGCTTCATTGCATAATTAGTAGTATTCAGCTGCTGCTTTTTAGCTTGAAAGAACTGTAATTAGTTTTCATTCACTAGTGGCATTTATGCGGCGTCAGGGTCATTGCCAAAGGCATAAGGACTGTAATCCTATTGCTAGGTTTTAAATTCCTACAAACTTACAAATCAATTTTGTTCATTTTAAGTAATAAAAAAAGGTATGAGTTTCAAATGATAGAATTTCGTCCTGCTTAGAGAAAAGGATATTACAGGATTTGAATGAGTGATGTGTATGTTTATGAGGTATCAAGTTGTTCTCTGAAGTGGAAAATTCTATTCTCATGAGTTAGTTGGTTAATTCTAAATAACCCAAATCATATTTAACAGATCCGTTCTTTTGTATTTTCTCCACCAATTGTGCTATCTAAAGCAAAATATTATTAGTGGGTAAAAATAGGGACTTGTGGATACAGCCACTATGGAGAACAGTATGGAGGTTCCTTAAAAAACTGAAAATAGAGTTACCATATGACCCAGCAATCCCAGTACTGGGCATATACCCTGAGAAAACCATAATTTAAAAAGAGTCATGTACCACAATGTTCATTGCAGCTCTATTTACAATAGCCAGGACATGGAAGCAACCTAAGTGTCCATCGACAGAGGAATGGATAAAGAAGATGTGACACATAGATACAATGGAATATGTCTCAGCCATAAAAAGAAACGAAATTGAGTTATTTGTAGTGAGGTGGATGGACCTAGAGACTGTCATACAGAGTGAAGTAAGCCAGAAAGAGAAAAACAAATACCGTATGCTAACACATATATATGGAATCTAAAAAAAAAAAAAAAAAAAAGGTCATGAAGGACCTAGGGGCAAGATGGGAATAAAGATGCAGACCTACTAGAGAATGGACTTGAGGACACAGGGAGGGGGAAGGGTAAGCTGGGACGAAGTGAGAGAGTGGCATGGACATATATACACTACCAAACGTAAAATAGATAGCCAGTGGGAAGCAGCCGCATAGCACAGGGAGATCAGCTCGGTGCTTTGTGCCCACCTAGAGGGGTGGGATGGGAGAGTGGGAGGGAGACACGAGAGGGAGGAGATATGGGGATGTATGTATATGTATAGCTGATTCACTCTGTGATACAGCAGAAACTAACACACCATTGTAAAGCAATTATACTCCAGTGAAGATGTTAAAAAAAAAAACAAAACTCTTCTGTGCCAACAATCTATAATAATAATATGAGCTAAGACTTTAGTAGGTAGCCCTTGCTCTGTGGGCCAGGTGCTCTTACAAGGCTTTTGTGTACATTAACTTTTTAAATTCTTACAACAGCGATATGAGGCAGAAACTTTTATTATCCTCATTTTATAGATAAGGAAACTGAGGCAGTACTGGGACTGGACCCAGGGTTTCTGTTCTTCACTGATACTGCATGCTATACTACTTCTATATAGTGGTTGCAGGGAAGTTCTTGTCTCTTTTCTGTTTGTTTGGACTGGCCAGGGATGTCCGTATTTCAGTTTACCACTGACCGATAAATAAGAATCAATCTGCAAGACTTCTTTAATTACTATTTATCATTTTTTTCAAATTAAAAATATAATTTACTTTTCAGTTCCTAGAGATCTCTTTTCATCAGCTATATTCTTTTTTTAATTTTTGTCTTATATTTGAGTTTATTTACAATGTTGTGTTAGTTTCAGGTGTACAGCAAAGTGATTCAGTTACACATATACACATATCTATTCTTTTTCAAATTCTTTTCCCATTTAGGTTATTACAGAATATTGAGTAGGGTTGCCTGTGCTATACAGTAGGTCCTTGTTGGTTATTTAGTTTAAATCTAGTAGTGGGTATCTGTTAATCCCAAACTCCCAATGTATCCCTCCCCCCTACCTTTCCCCTTTGGTAACCATAAGTTTGTTTTCTAAATCTGTGAGTCTGTATAGCTATATTCTTTATATATTATCATGGTCTACTTTTATACATAAATAAAGAGAAATGGGCAGTTGAACCAATCATTTGGATTATAAAGCAAAAAAAGCGTAAATCTGTTGTTGAGGAAAGAAGGTTGAGATTTTGGATTGAGTTATGAAAATCAAAAGCGTGGGTCACATTCACACGATTCTATGTCAGCAAATCTTGGAGTCAAGATGCCTTGCTCTAAAAATATTTGCTATGTGATATTTTCCTTTAATTTTAACATTTTAATCATATGCATTTAAAATACGTTCTCAGAATGGAAAGGTTCTCGTCTTCCTTTCCAAATCTGGAAGCCAGAGAGTAGAAAGTGTTAGAGTGGAGAATTTTTGAATTAGGGAAGAGGAGGTGGGAAAAACTAGTAAAATGACAGAGAAGAACAGGCTAGAGCATAAATCTGGCTAATAATTTTCAGCTAATTGATAGTTGGCTAAAACCTAGTGACTTATTCAAAAGACTCGTCTTTAGTAAGAAAAATTACAGAAACAAAGAACATTGAAGGCCTTGTCAAAACTGTTAAAGGAATTATCATGGACTGAGTACAGGCAGGCAGTGGGTGTCAGATACGCACAACATGAATCCCCTCTACTTTTTTGCCAACTTCTTTGGGTAGTCCCAAGATTCACTTTTGTACACAGACCAGGAATGGTTAAAGGTAGACATTGGGGTTCCAAACATGGGAAATGCGCTACACCTGACATAGAAGCATCTGAGTCCTAATTCTGGCTTTATCACTTCGCGTTTGTGTTCCCTTGGGCAGACACAGACTTTCTCATTTGTAAAATAGTACGTGGCTGCCGACTCTATAAAATTGTTAGAAAGAAAGACAAAATGAACCACTACTTCAAGAACATGTTGAAAAACTGTTAGAGACAGGAAAAATAGAGGGCATTGTGGCAGAGCAGGTGTAGGCAGGGGAATGCCAACAGTAAAACGCAGTAGAGATTGATCCAAGTTCACTGAGATAAGTGGTTACTCTAGGCCAGCAGTTCAGTCCTGACTGCACATCCCCAGCGAATGTTTTGCAATATACTGATAACCTGCTGTTCACCTCCAGGGTTTCTGCTTTAAATGTTCTGGGGCTAGGCCCAGTTATAGATTCTTTTTTTGATAAAATTTTTGAGGTGGTCTGAAGAGCAATTAAGGTTAAAATCCCTGCTGTAGGGACCCTGGACAAAATTTGCTGTGTGGGCAAAACACACACATTGACCTTTTTAGTTTGAAAAATTAAAACTCTCCTCTTACAAATGGGTCTAATGTGAACGCAATTCATGAAGACACAGTGTCGACAAAAAGAGGCGATCTCTAATCAGAAATACTGATTTCATACACATAGAAAATATCTTTCATAGTTGGAAGGTCCGAACTAAAATGAAATGGATGTACTTATTTAACTTTTAAGATAATTTTTCACATTAACGAACCTTGGAAGCCAGGTGCACAGAGTTCCAGTTACTGAAAGGGCTTCGAAAGTGTGATATCACACATCATGAGAAAATATAATAACTCTGTTAAAAAGAGGGCCCAGGTAATAAAATTATCATAAGCCACTTGAATTCAGTTATGCTACAGAACATCTAGGGATTAAAAACTTCTATCCCTGTAGCCTCACAGTTTAAATTCAGTTCACTTATATTTTTGCCCTGTTGCTAATTGTATTATTTGAAAATTCAATTATATGTAAAATATAAAGGCGGCAATTGAAAACTAAATGTATATCTGCTCTAGGATGTCTCAGCTTGCTGCTTAATTTGAATAATTTAGGGACTGTTAGAAAGTTGCTAAGAAGAATTAGCTTAAAAACATTTGGGGGCTTCCCTGGGCTTCCCTGGTGGTGCAGTGGTTGAGAGTCTGCCTGCCGATGCAGGGGACACGGGTTCGTGCCCCGGTCCGGGAAGATCCCACGTGCCGAGGAGTGGCTGGGCCCGTGAGCCACGGCCGCTGAGCCTGCGCGTCCGGAGCCTGTGCTCCGCAAAGGGAGAGGCCACAACAGTGAAAGGCCCACGTACCGCAACAACAACAACAACAACAAAAAAACATTTGGGACCATTTTCCGTCACATATAATGATGCTTAAAATAGAAAAGTGCTTGAGGTTATAAAGTTTTATGTTCTGGCCTCCCATGGACTTTAAAATAAAACTTCCCAATAAATAGCCATGATCCTGTTAACTGAGCAGAGGATGGGATTCTTTGGATGGAACCGTAGATTATCTCGCCCCATTTGCAGCGGAAGGAACCAAGGCCAGGAAACACTAAGTGGCATTCCCTGAACCACACAGTTCATTGGTGGCAGAATTTGGACAGATCTCTTAGCTCCTAGCCCTCCCTGCCTCGTTCTGGAGAAACCCCATAAACATTGATTAGATATTGTCTGGGATGGACCTTGGACTTGGCCATGTGGGGCTCGTTTCCATCTTATAAATGTACCTCAAGTCCTTGAGGGAATCCCTGGCTGATGTGTCTAATCTTTCGGCAGCTGTGTTTTAGGACGTCTCCTAGATTTTACTTGGGGTCCTTTGGATAGTCTTAAAGCATTCTTATGTTCTAGGGTTCAAATACTGGGGGGTATTGAGTCCGGCAGCATTCACAGCAGAAATGACATTAGCTACCAGGAGTTTAATCAACCAGTAGCCGAAAGGGGTTATGGTGAACTGCTATCCAAGTGAAAGTTCCAAGCATTATTAAGAGGCTGATTCATATAGAATTTGACTCACTGTACATTTGATATCACCAATGGTCTCATAATTTTTAAAAAATATATTTATTTTTAAAATTGTTTTAAATTTGGCTGTGCCGGGTCTTAGTTTCGGCATGCAAGATCTTCGTTGGGACACGCGGGATCTTCGTTGGGACACGCAGGATCTCCACTGGGGCATGTGGGGTCTAGTTCCCTGAACGAGGGGTCGAACCGGGGCCCCCTGCATTGGGAGTGCAGAGTCTTAACCACTGGACCACCAGGAAGGTCCCTCATAATTTTAATACCCATATAAGCTAGAGTCAAATTCATCATGTCACTATCTACATACTTTCAGATATATTACCCTGTTGTTTCATCTACTGCTTCTACTCAGCCTTCCAAACTCCCTACTCCCAAAGGAGGCTACATGCTAGCATAACTATTACAATACCCAAGTTGTTAACGCAACAGAATGGATTATACTAGTAGACAAAGATAGAAAAACAGTAATCAGGCATAAAATGTGTTTTGCGGTTCTATGTGTGTTATAGAACCAGTAGTAAAGGCTTCATGGAGTATTTTATATCTCACAAAGATGTGGGAAGAGAAATAGAAGTATGTCAGGGACAGTGTTTTAAACCTAAGTATTTAAAGGCATGATATTATTTTTAAAAATCAAACAGATCTTATCAGTAAATAATAAATTTGTAAGTGCTTTGATTCACAGATATCTAATAAAAATTAACCATTGAGTATGTCATGAGACTATCTGATATCCAAGAATTATTCCAAATTATACTTCTATCATTTGAGGCTTCAATAGTCATTCATTCTTTTGTCTTCTAGACATGCTAGAAGACATGCTAATTGTCTAACATGAATAACTAGACAATTATTTCTCTTCTTTTAAAATCCCTATTTTTAAACATCTTCTGAGGGGGAGATTCTATCAGGAACGTATTCCAGCCAAAAGAAGTTAGGCGCTTATTCCAGACAAATAATTAGGCACTTATTCCAGCCAAAAGAGGTTAAAAACATCTTCAGAGAACAAGGGAGTTGGGATTCATACTCACGTCTTCTGTTTTCAGAGACTGACCTTTTAACCACTCCATACTACAGCAGAATGAGCGTCCGCCGCCTCTTAGGAGCTTTGGGTAGAGGATGATTGACAGGCAATGAGCTCCTCTAGGCTCTGCCTGAGTCCAGTCTCTTGACAAAAGAACCAGCTACGCTAGGTTTTCATGTCACTATCTTGCGTGTTTTTGTCCATGATAGAATTGAGCCAGCTTTGAATAAGTTCTTTTGGTTCAGGGTTTCCCTCCGACAGAGATCGGGATGTGGGGTGGGAGCATGGCCCCAGAGGATTATTAGTAAGCTTATCTAAGCTTTATCTAACACTAATTATCTTCTGGACAAGTCTCCAAAGGCCTGTCTCAGATCCCAGTGAGAGGAGACTCTTACAGAAAGTCAGTTGACTAGGAACGATGTATCCATATAAAACCAGCATTCATGGTCATATCGCATTGTTGCCTAGTAACAGAGTTACACCACGGAACTCAGGCTGAGTTGGAGGGCAGCTGTGCCCTCAGGACAGAATATATTGCTGCAGGCCAGAGATCCTGGGTTCAGTTGAGCTGACGGGGCTACCAAGAGAAGCAACTGCTTTCAGCAGAATACAGTAGGACACACAGAGAGGTACTTGATGGTACGATAAAGGAAATGGAGGATAAGCGTTGGAAAAGATGGTGGTCATAATCAGGGAAAGAACCTGGCAACCTTCTTGAACTAGTGGAAGAAAATTTTACAAGTCGAATTCCAGCTACTTTCACTCTTGGTCTAAGACAAGAAGTTTTTTCATGGTTGTTAGTCAGTTATGCTGTCCTGTTTGATGTGACCTGGGTTAATACAGTTTATGTATTTATTACATTTGTAACCTAAGGAGAGTTCATTATAGTTATTTGCGGAGTTCTTAACTGTTAGAAAATTTTGCATTCTATTATTAATATATTATTATTGATCTCTTAAAGCAAGGATTTGATATCATTGAAAAAGTTAAATGGTAGAAATCAACGAAATACAGCTGGACAATGGAAATCAGTGAAAATCCCTTTTCAAATAATCTGGGTAAATATTTGCCTGTAGGTTCCACCTTGAAGTTTGACCAGTTAAACTGGTTCTGGGACACTTTGCAGAGTTTGCTTTTAGGTACTATTGGATACCAAAGGATAATCTTATTATTTGCCTATCAAGAGCATTTTATTTTATTTTTGAATAGGAAAGCAACTTCCATAATCAGAGGAACTTCATAGCACACATTCAGTTCAAACAGCACCAGCAAGAGTTTCCTTAATTTTTTTGCCTCCTCCAGCAAAGATCATGACTCCTTTCTAGATCTTCAGACAGTATTGTGACCTCTTTTTGATATGTTATTAGTTTCTCTTTCAAACGACATTTTGAAGTTTGTTAACTTGTGAGTACAAGGGCTGTTTGAATGTCCTGAGGCCCTTCCTCCCTGTGGATCACAAAGCACTTCACAGAGAGGGAGAGCTTATGATTTGCCCTCATATCAAAGACAGCCCTGCCGTTGATGTGGAGAGTGTGGAGATGTGGTAGTCGCCCAGCTTCTACCTACTGGTCTCGACCCTTAGGTTTTCCTTTAGTAAGTGACATAAGCTATATTTTAAAACTTCAAATCTGCTTCCTTCTCTCCCCAAACATTCTGAACCCAGTAGACTGGAAGATTATGAATAAGAACCGATCTTTTTGGCCACTTATGGACCCATAGGATAATATCATCGAATCATTTTAAAAAGTGCTTCCCGGGGCTTCCCTGGTGGCGCAGTGGTTGAGAGTCCGCCTGCCGATGCAGGGGACACGGGTTCGTGCCCCGGTCTGGGAAGATCCCACGTGCCGCGGAGCGGCTGGGCCCGTGAGCCATGGCCGCTGAGCCTGCGCGTCCAGAGCCTGTGCTCCGCAACGGGAGAGGCCACAACAGTGAGAGGCCCGTGTACTGCAAAAAAAAAAAAAAAAAAAGTGCTTCCCAGTGACTTCCCCATCCCACCTTCATGATCCATTGTTTAAAGATGAAAATTTTACAAATGAAATCATAAGCTTGGTAAGGCCATTATGGCCAATGTCAGAGAGCTGAACTATCTGCTCAACTCTGTAAAATTTCAGAAATATTTATGTGACATGTTATAAGAAGGCCCTGCTGGTGGAATCCATGACAAAGCCCTCCGCTGATGCTCGCGACTAAACCAAATTTAGTGCGTTTTGTGGCCCAGAAAATGATCCTATTCAGGGACACTGGTTCTGTAAATCCTTTAGAAATTAAAGGAACAATTCCCAGTACAAATGTCGTTCTCAGTGTCAATGCACTCAATAAAACCCAAGACCAGCCCATGGCAGAAAACCCACAGGACACGCTTAGAGCGTCACTCGTGACTCAGCTCAGAAGTGTTGGATTAGCAGCCGGCTTGAAACCAGAGTCTAGCTTGTGGAATGGAAACTTCTGCAAAAGAGGAAGGGCCCCTTGAGAGAGTATGGCATTCAGAAAACTTTAGAATAAAGCCTGAAAAATTAAACAATGATATACAGCACCTGCCATTTGGTGATTTTGATCGTTCACATATTCATATTCAGAGGGTCCCGACTTGATGCCTCTATATATGTGCAATATTTGGAAACATATGCATTAAATAGTAGAATAATAGACGCACACAGTCGCGTTCATTGAGTTCTTATCACACTTGCTCTTAATGCATCACCTGTATGACTCTATGTCTTCCTCACGACAAACTTAAGAGGAGGGGGCGGCCAAGAACCCCATTTTACCTATGCAGAAATGTATTTACTCGAGGTAGAGCTGGGTTTTGAATTTGGACATGCTGATTCCGATCTGTGGTTTACCGCTATCTCATATAATTCATCAATTCATTTCACAAAGAGCTCTGAAGTACCTGTTGCACTGTCTGGAGCTTACCGTCTAGTGGAGAGGAAAATAAATGCTAAACAAGTACATGAGCTCATGTTAGGAGATTGTAACTACAGGAAGAGAAGTGAAATGATAAAGGGTTGGAGAGTGAAGGAGAGAAGGCGATTTTCTAAAAGGTTGTCAGAGAAGCCCTCTCTGAGGAGGGGAGATGTGTGCTAAGATTTGAATGAGGGAGCCAGCCAAGGGGATATTTTCGGGGACAGCAGGGAGCCAGAGTGGCTGGAATACCATGGGCAAGAAGGGTGGGGGAGGGGAGACAGAAAACAAGTGGCGGCTGGGGGCAGGTCACCTGGTTATGGTCTAGTGTTCAGTGCCGCCTTCACAAAGGTTTATAAGCCATCATAGCTACGATGAGTAACCCTGATGTACATCATTCAAAATTTTCACGATCATTCAGTTGGTGAGGCCTTCTCGTGTTATAACAGGAGGATTACCAGTGTGAATCTCTGCAACGGGAACTGGTTTACTAGCTGGGTTCAAGATTTGAGGCATCTCATATTGGATGTTTCACTGCGGGAAATTGGGGTGACCGATCGTGCCTGCTAGTCTGGGACTACCCCGGTTTTAGCACTGGAAGTGTTCCATCCTGGGAAACCCCTCAGACTAGGACAAATTAGGATGGTTGGTCACTGTCTAACAGAGTTCTCAAAGGGTTTCTCAGGAAATGGTTGCTTGAGGGAGAAACAGTGACATGCCACCTGGCCTCTGGCAGTGCCCCAAATCACTTGTCAGGCGTGGTTATGAGGCAGGGCACAGATGGGCCCCCAGGGCAAACGGTTTGAGTTCGTTCCTTGTGGACCGATACTCCGAGACCGGGAATAACAGGACAACTGAGAGAGGAGGCTGGGCCCTGCCCAGATAGAAGATAAGAGACCACATATTCTTCATTCTTGAAGTCAGGAGACCTCCCTGACTACACATGTGCAGAAAGGCTCTTTGGAGGTCAAATAGGGAGTGATGCCAAATGATGCTCACTTACCCATAGGCCTCTTCCGTAGAATCCATCTTGGCTAAGAGATGCGCGTGCACACACGTGAAGATCCTGAGATACACCAAATGTGGACTTTGAACCAGGCAAATCAAAATGATTGACCAAAGGAAACATGGAAGAAATGCCCCATAAAAGTGATTCAAACTGTCACGAGAGCACGACTCTCTCTCTGAGCCCGCCCGTGTGTCTATCCCCACATACTCTTTGCTTTCTAATAAATACTTCACTTGTTTCACTACTTTCCGTCTTTGTGGGAATTCTTTCCTGCAAAGCCAAAGGGCCAGGGCCTTGTCACTGACCACGGGTCCAGTAGTTAGGATTCGGTGCTCTCACTGCCGTGACCCGACCTCAATCACTGGCCGGGGAACCGAAACCCTGCTTCAAGCCTCTGCAAGCTGAGGCCACCAGAGATCAGTTATACCTTTTATTCTGTAGATAAATGGTAAAGTAGAAATAAAATAGAGACTTACAAATGTCCTTCTAAGTTTATGAAAAATAAACTTTCCCAATTTCCCTATTGTTAAACGACTTAACTTTAGTATGTATATTATAAGCAGTGCATTCAAGTATCTAGAATCACTTTTAGAGATAGTCTCAGAGCATTCTAGAAAAGGAGAAATATTTCTGATCACATTTTCCAACTGTAGAGCAGTAAAACTAGAAAAGAAAAATGAAAGTAACAGCTTATATTTCAACAGGTTAAAGGGAAAAATAGATGAATATCTCAATTGGTGCTATGAAGACATCTGCTCCAATTCGAACGTATTCCTGACGTTTAAGAAAACTATTCCTGAAAATTTTTTTAAAAAATTGTAAGTAGAACCAAACTTCCATAGAAAACAAACTAACATCTGTTGGAAACCAATACAAAGCAACCTAAATTTCATCATTATGAAATTGGGAAGATTATCCAAATAATAAACTCTAGCATTAAACCTCACGATACAAATAATTTTTGACATGAAAAATGCTTACCATATGATGTTAAGTGAAAGAAGTTAGATACCAAATGTAGATGCAATATGAAGTTTACTATATTAAAGGACAGCAAAAATAAACAAAGCCCCCAAATAATTACTTTAAAAAGGTTCTGTGAAGGCATGCTAATGCTTGAGCCATGGTTACTTGTGTGTGGAACTTACACTTTTTAATATATTCTGCAATGTACCCCTACTGTTCTTAAAATCTGGAAAATAAAATTAGGAGAAGAATTTTAAGAAACAATTCTGCGTTTGTGCTGGGACTTCCAAGCAAATGCAAGCTACTGCTAAAGGGATAAGAATTATCAAATCGCAGATGAAAATTGACTCCTGTCCCAAACAGCTAAGGCAAAAACCTCTGATAGCAAGAGTCTTGTCTTGATGTGGCATTGGAATGGAGGAAATAAAATACATCTTTATTGGAATAAAACATAAGGAATCTGGAGAGTAAATCTGGTCCTTGAAAGTTATTTGAGAGTAAACTCTGAGACACTCGGTTGGGGGAACAGTCACAGCAAGGAGAAGGAAGACAGACCTTGGAAGACCCACCACTGCACATCACACACATTCACTTTAGAGAAACTAATGGGTTAGCCATGGCTTGTTAAAATGGGTGGCTCTGGGATTTGCCAGAGGCCTTTGTGATTCAGTTTTAAATGACCCTTTCTTTCTTTAAATGATTGTTCTTTGTTCATTGTAGTTCTCTCTATTTACATATGAAGGTAAGCAGGGTGTGGAGAGAGATGTGGTCCTTACCCAGAACATTATAGCTCCTTCTTCTCCCCCTCCCTTTCTCTCTCTCTTTGGTTTCTATTTATTTCCTTTGTCCTTTAGTGAGACAGAATTTCCTCATTGAAATACTGTTACAAAAAATACATCACTCTTCTAGATTATTTTATAAACGTTCATACAATTTCATGTTCACTGTCTTGTATCTCCTTAGTAATTTATGAATTGAATTGGTATTATTTAAGCTTTTGAAAGCTACACAGCTGTGGCTAGGTAACAACTGACTGGCATATCTGCAGTGTGAATGAGTAAGAATTCTAACTCCCACTAAGGCTCTCGGTTCCCCAAATAGTTCTGTCTGCTGTAGTGCAATGCCTTTGGGGTGTGATTCCTTAAGGCCTAAGAAATGAAATACGATCAATTAGGAAGTGTCCCTATTTCAAACAAACAGAGCAAATACTCACATATCTTATGCATACGTTAGACAATTTTAAAAAGTCGATCACTTGTTTCAATGGAGTGAAACAGACTTTGAGGTGTTACCTCTATACCAGGTTGGAAGAAGGTGGCTACTTGGGCTATTTTGGGAGTTATGTGTAATTTTGGAGTTTCAATATTATTTCAAAACTTTCAGGGTGTAATTCTTTTTCTTGAAGGATACTGGGCCCTTTTTTTTTGTTTTTCCTTCATTCATTAGAAAAAAATTACAAATATTGTACCAGATGCCTTCAAATCAGTAGTGAACAGTCTCATGAATGTGCATTTCCTGCCCTCCTTGTTTCCCCAAAGGAAAGCAGTTATAATCTTATATAACATTCTACAAAATTTAAGTTCTTGGCTTTATTATCATTTTATGTCTCACGTGAACATTTACATTTTAATAAATGCAAAACAGTGTGCATTTCTTGGGTTGTCTCCGCGGATATGTTTTCTTTCCTTGTGTTGTTTTGCATTGATTTAGCACCTCTTCTCTGAGCAGTTCGTGCTGTCATACGTTGTGTCTTTAAGCAATGGCATTATCATGCAGAAGAATCACGTTTCCATTAATGCCTAAGTCATTATTTAAAAGGATAATTATAATAATTTTTCATGAGAATCTTCACCTTCCTGGGAGGCAAGGGAGAGGCATGTTAGATGATTCCTTCTCAGCAGCTCAGGACAGGAAAATGGACATATTTGAAGTTTGGTGCCTTTCCATGTCCCTAGGTAGAGAAAAACATGGAGTGACTAGCAATTCTGACCCAGTGATGACAAGTGACGTGTTTCCTGCTCAGGATCGTTTCCCTGATTTCAAGGCATGTCACGGAGTTAGACTCTGCTCTGGAATCTTCATTCCTGGGGAAGCCACTTTGGCCCTGGGTATCACCATTTTCTCTTTTAAAAAGCAACTGACACATTGAACAGAGATGACTTGCAGACTCTAGTCATAAACGTGGTCTGCGGGATGAGATTTTCCCATCACTGTGAAAAGTTAGGCAGGCTCCATGTCATTTCTGGTCACTCTTGGTCGATATGGTTTTCTGGTAACTTCAGGTCACAGACAACTGTCTCAGTTTAGCAATTTTACCGTCAGTTGCATGTGTTAATAAAAACTTTAATTTTGAGTTAAAGTTGACTCTTCTTCCTGTCTGGAAGCTCTGTGGGAAGCCTGAATTTGAGTGGGAGTGGGAGGGATTTATTACCTAATCTTCTTCTCCTCCTTCCTTCTCCAACTCATGCATAGAACTTTCTGGCTCTTCAGAATTTGGGGGTGGAGAGGAAGAAGAGGTAAGAAAGGCAGCAATGGTGTTATGTCATGGCTCCCCGTGTGGTGATCTAGCATCTCGACAGGTGAGGTGTTCATAGCTGACAACTTGACAGATGTTTACAGTTGACTCTCTTGTTGGGGGCTTTTGTGAGTTTTCCACACTTTTCTGCAAGATCTCAAGCAGGGATCAGCTTCCTCTTTGCCGTATGATTTGTAAATGTGTCTTTTTCTAGTAGCAAATGATCCCTTATTACTTTGTGGCACAAGCTATGAAGTTTATTCGGTGATGATAAATGTGTGATAATCAACTGAAGACAAGGAAACAGTACGTTAAACCAGGCTGGTTAGTCAATCTAGGGAAAGAGTTTATACTCATAGGACATATGGGATAGAAGAAAGTACAGATCAACACAATGTTAAGATAATATTGATATTGCAAGTGGACACGAACAGAAATGATGGGGTTGAAGTCATCCACAAGGGGAAAAGACGTAAGGGGAAAGAAAGTAGAGCATAAAGATAGATGTTGTGTTGCCAAATAAAAAGAGAATCTGCATGTGATGTTAGGATTGTCTGTGAATCAGAAATTGTGCAAATGTAAAAGAGGAAGTTATACAAGAATACTGTATTTGTGGCTAGGCAGAAAATAATTTCACAACAACGTATGACCCAGCAGGATTAAACAGCTCACAGTAACTTTGCCCAAATGCTTCTAAGGACTTAGGTCGTCCATAAAACAGGGAAGAAAAGGAACCAGTGGGCATCATTAATCTTTTATAAGAAAAGTTTTATATGCTTCTTTTAAAAGAATGGAAGTATGTTATAAACAGAAATTAAATGGTTGAAATAAGAGTTTAATTTAAAGGCAATAAGACCACTAATATGCTCACTAAATGTTAGCTGGCTGTTAGGAACCTATTTAATGAGATTTACCAACCACTAAAACCACCATGTCTATCTGTTAAGTACCTGTTAAATAGCAATAATTTTGCTTGTTATGGAAAATTCAGTTAAACTATTTCAACACAGTAGGAAAGCTACAAATAATAATCATAAGTAATATTTATTGAGTTTTTATTCCAAGCCAGGCACTGTTCTATAGATTTGCTGAACGTGATCTCCTTCAGGACTCCCGGGCTTTCAGGTCACTATTATTGCGTGCTCATTCACAGTTGGGGAAACTGAGGCCTGGGAAGTGTCATTAACTTGCCTAAGGTCATGCAGCTGGTCAGTGGTGTGAGGCTTGCACTCGGACAGTCTGACTCCAAAACCCAGAGGCACCTGTTGTAAAGTGTCCAGGAGTCTTAGGGAAGTAAATAAAGTGTAGAGGTAGAATTGTAGAGTGCAACAGCTCTTGTACTAGTGACAAAAGAAATGGGTCCATGCCAGTTCAACCATAGGCATGAGGAGGCTACACAGTGCATCATGTGATATAATCTTTACCCATGGGGTGGGTGTATAAGTGGTCATGTTACCAGCCTTACCAGCTAGAGGCTGGGTGATCTGATTTTCAGCCCAGACATTTCTGTGGTCTTTATCACACTAATGGTAGGAGTCAGATCATGATCTGTCGAAGGCGGTGCAAGGGACTCGTCTGTTACGAGCCCTCACTATCATGTCTGCTCATAGCTTCAGTCAGCTCAAGAACTGGAGACAGGAAAGCAGGGCTCCAGTAGTTTCAACCCTCCTAACTCTTTCTTTGTCTCAAGTTTTTTATTCTTTCATCAGTGGCCATCTCTTTATCTTTCACTTGGCTAAATTGTAGACTATGCCCGCAGGTTAAGAATTGCATCGTTTGTACCTCAATACGCTGCCAACCACACTGTTACCTTTTACAACTAAACAATGACCTTAGTAACAACATACGCGAGAGCTTCTTAACTTTAACTGAACATATTAACCTTAATGGAGCAACTACTTTTAAGGAAATAATTATGCACGTCTGGAAAAGATGTAGCAAGACCATTATGTAAGAACCTCAGCTGAAATAAAACACATAATTCCAGAAATAGTATATAGTGGATGATACCAGAGAGTTAGAGCACAGGGCACGTAGACAGTTTCCTGTGTTAGCAATTCCAAAGTCACTCTTTGCAAACTCATTCCACTGACTGCGTAATGTCAAAGTTTGAAGAAGCCTCTTTGCATGGGATCTGTATTTTCTCGGTATAACTTCTGGCTATTTCTTCTTGGACTGCCTGCCCAGAAGGGAAAAACAGCTGATTCTTGAAAGAACCCTTCCATTGGCCTGAAAACTCTTACTGATCAAGTTTATACTTCTTTCTCTAAGCTAAATACCTGTTGTTATTCATAGTTTCTGGTAAACTTGTTTGCCACATGCATGAGTAGGCTGCATAATGCACATTAGGTGTGCATATAAGTGTCCATGTTACTAATATTTTCTACCACCTGGAATATTCTGACTTAATGAGGTTTTCTACCATAGCGTTTTATTTCCCAATTTTCATAAATCCAACAGCAGGTGATGTTAGAGAACTGAAACAGTGGTGATGATAGAACTAAAATAGATCTCTCAAAAATGAATAAGGTTTCCCTTTTTCCAGTGCAGACTGATGCATGTTTAAGTAGATCTAGTTGATTACCGTCCACAAGCTTTATGCTTACTCTCTACAGCTTCACTGTCTAATGAGGTAGTTACTAGCCAACCATGACTAGTGAAGTTTAAACCAATTAAAATAAAACAAAATAAAAGTTTCAGTTCTTCAGTCACAGTAGCCACATCTCATGTACTCGGTAGCTATATGGTAGCTAATGGCTACCATATTGGACAATGTAGGTCTGGAACATTTTCGACATTGCAGAAAGTGCTAATGGATGGTGTTCCTTAGTGTAGAGCACCCCTGATCGCCAGCCTACACATTCATAATGGCACAGAAAAGTACCTTTCAGTGATTTGTGACAATACTCTTGTTGAGTGCATCGTAAAAGAATCTTGGAGTTAGTGAAATAATTTTTACCCCATACATGTATTTTTAGCAGGAGGACAGGACTTAACACAAGAGGGACTCAGGAATCCTCTGTCTGGTCTCAGAAAATGGTCATCTTTAGCTATGTGGCTGCTGATTCATATGCTATTTCTGTCACTAGGAATTAGGAAAAAGCCATTGAGTTTCTCACTATTTTTTTTTAAGTCCTCTTCCTCTTTTTCTTGATGAGTCTGGCTAATGGTTTATCAATTTTGTTTATCTTCTCAAAGAACCAGCTTTTAGTTTTATTGATCTTTGCTATTGTTTTCTTTATTTCTATTTCATTTATTTCTGCTCTGATCTTTATGATTTCTTTCCTTCTGCTAACTTTGGGTTTTGTTTGTTCTTCTTTCTCTAGTCCCTTTAGGTGTAAGGTTAGATTGTTTATTTGAGATTTTTCTTGTTTCTTGAGGTAGGCTTGTATAGCTATAAACATCCCTCATAGAACTGCTTTTGCTGCATCCCATAGGTTTTGGATCATCATGTTTTCAGTGTCATTTGTCTCTAGATATTTTTTAATTTCCTCTTTGATTTCTTCAATGATCTCTTGGTTATTTAGTAACGTATTGTTTAGCCTCCATGTGTTTGTGTTTTTTACGTTTTTCTCCCTGTAATTGATTTCTAATCTCATAGCGTTGTGGTCACAAAAGATGGTTTCTGAAAGATTGATATGATTTCAATTTTCTTAAATTTACTGAGGCTTGATTTGTGACCCAAGATGTGATCTATCCTGGAGAATGTTCCGTGTGCACTTGAGAACAAAGTGTAATCTGCTGTTTTTGGATGGAATGTCCTATAAATATCAATTAAATCTATCTGGTCTATTGTGTCATTTAAAGCTTCTGTTTCCTTATTTATTTTCATTTTGGATGATCTGTCCATTGGTGTAAGTGAGGTGTTAAAGTCCCCCACTATTATTGTGTTACTGTTGATTTCCTCTTTTGTAGCTGTTAGCAGTTGCCTTGTGTATTGAGGTGCTCCTATGTTGGGTGCATATATATTTATAATTGTTATATCTTCTTGGATTGATCCCTTGATCATTATGTAGTGTCCTTCCTTGTCTCTTTTAACATTCTTTATTTTAAAGTCTATTTTATCTGATATGAGTATTGCTACTCCAGCTTTCTTTTGATTTCCATTTCCATGGAATATCTTTGTCCATCCCCTCACTTTCAGTCTGTATGTGTCCCTAGGTCTGAAGTGGGTCTCTTGTAGACAGCATATATATGGGTCTTATTTTTGGATCCATTCAGCAAACCTGTGTCTTTTGGTTGGAGCATTTAATCCATTCACGTTTAAGGTAATTATCGATATGTATGTTCTTATGATCATTTTCTTAATTGTTTTGGGTTTGTTTCTGTAGGTCCTTTTCTTCTCTTGTGTTTCCCACTTAGAGAAGTTCCTTTAGCATTTATTGTAGAGCTGGTTTGGTGGTGCTGAATTCTCTTAGCTTTTTCTTGTCTGTAAAGCTTTTGATTTCTCCATGGAATCTGAATGAGATCCTTGCTGGGTAGAGTAATCTTGGTTGTAGGTTCTTCCCTTTCATTACTTTAAGTATATCATGCCACTCCCTTCTGGCTTGTAGAGTTTCTCCTGAGAAATCAGCTGTTAAACTTACGGGAGTTCCCTTGTATGTTACTTGTCATTTTTCCCTTGCTGCTTTCAATAATTTTTCTGTCTTTAATTTTTGCCAATTTGATTACTATGTGTCTCGGCATGTTTCTCCCTGGGTTTATCCTGTATGGGACTCTCTGCACTTCCTGGACTTGGGTGGCTATTTCCTTTCCCATGTTAGGGAAGTTTTCAACTATAATCTGTTCAAATATTTTCTCGGGTCCTTTCTCTCTCTCTTCTCCTTCTGGGACCCCTATAATGTGAATGTTGTTGTGTTTAATATTGCCCCAGAGGTCTCTTAGGCTGTCTTCATTTCTTCTCATTGTTTTTTCTTTATTCTGTTCCTCAGCAGTGAATTCCACCATTCTGTCTTCCGGATCACTTATACGTTCTTCTGCCTCAGTTATTCTGCTATTGATTCCCTCTAGTGTATTTTTCATTTCAGTTATTGTGTTGTTCATCTCTGTTTGTTTGTTCTTTAATTCTTCTAGGTCTTTGTTAAACATTTCTTGCATCTTCTCGATCTTTGCCTCCATTCTTTTTCCGAGGTCCTGGATCATCTTCACTATCATTATTCTGAATTCTTTTTCTGGAAGGTTGCCTATCTCCACTTCATTTAATTGTTTTTCTGGGGTTTTATCTTGTTCCTTCATCTGGTACATAGCCCTCTGCCTTTTCATCTTGTCTATCTTTCTGTGAATGTGGTTTTTGTTCCACAGGCTACAGGATTGTTGTTCTTCTTGCTTCTCTCAGTATTCTTGCTTTATATTTTCATCATTCATTTTTTAAAAAAAGATAAATTTATTTGGCTGCATTGGGTCTTCATTGCTACGCGTGGGCTTTCTCTAGTTGCAGCAAGTAGGGACTACTCTTCGTTGTGGCATGCGAGCTTCTCATTGCGCTGGCTTCTCTCGTTGTGGAGCAGGGGCTCTAGGCATGCAGGCTTCAGTAGTTGTGGCTTGCAGGCTCTAGAGCTCAGGCTCAGTACTTGTGACACACGGGCTTAGTTGCTCCACGGCATGTGGGATCTTCCCGGACCAGGGCTTGAACCAGTGGGCATTGGCATTGGCAAGTGGATTCTTAACCACTGCACCACCAGGGAAGCCCTTATCATTCATTTTCTGGTGAAGTACTTTCCCAAATTGTACTAGAGAACATCACGACTTCTGTAATAAGGTAGCTTGATGTCGTTTATAGGTCAACTAAACCAAGTTCTAGGTTCTTAAGCTGATTTCTATGGTGTTAACCCATTGAAATGCATCAAACAGTGGAGGTTTGCAGGTTCTGAGGTATAACATAATATTAACAGAGAATGACTTCAGTGTTTTTGCTTCCTCTTTCCTGTATGTATGTGTTCATCTCAATGTTTTATTTTAAAAGTAAATGTTAAAACTGTTTATAGGCGCTTTTCCCCTTCCTGTATTTGGTGACATGGCCCCCACTGGTACCATGGCAGGCTCTGTACTGGTCATGATATTAAGACGAAAAGATCATATGAGCAATTGGAAGGAAAATGGAAGCGATTGTTTGTCAAGTTTCTGAGATTTCAGGCTCAAGTATTTTTTTTCTTTTTTGACCTTGGCTTCAAATGAGCTTCCTTTTATAATTAGTAAATGATTCGGACCTGAATATATTGCTGGCACTCAAAAACATTCTACTCAAGAGTGACTTAATTGTTTCAAAGATTATATTTAGGGGGGAAGAATTGTAAAATGATATAGATCTTTGATGTGACTAATGTTAGGGATTTATTTAAACCCCTTAAATTTTTTTCTCTGCAAAGATATGGTTCTCCTTCAGAGCCTCAGCTACTGTTTACATCTGGCTAAAGAGTGGTTGCCTCCGGGATCCCAGCGGGGTGAAAATATGGAGTGGTCCAGGGCAGGAGCTTCGCGCATTACATTATCACCTGTCGCTGCATCTTACATGCTTTGTAAGAACAGCGGCCCTCCCCATTCAGGTCAAGAACTTGATCACCAGCCAGGTGCCCAGCAGCTTGTTTGACCTCATTAAAACTGAGAGATCATGTTAACGTTTGGGGCGGAGGCCAAACCTCTCAGAGCTGTTTAAAATTTCTGAGGATATTATCATAGGATTTGGTTTCTGATCTTTTCTTAGTATTTTCTAGTGGATCTGTCTGAATAGAAATAGACTAAGAGGGAATTAGATCTGGAAATTGGAATTAAAAAGCAAAACGTGCTACAAAAAATACAGCCAACACATGGCTACTTAAGTCACTTTTTTTTTCCCCTCTAAAAACAATTTGGGATGTAAAAACCTAGAAAATAGAATACTTAAAAATTATAGCTAAATGGGAACATGTGAACTATAGAAGTATAATGGCAGGGCTTCCCTGGTGGCGCAGTGGTTGAGAGTCCGCCTGCAGATGCAGAGGACACGGGTTCGTGCCCCGGTCCGGGAAGATCCCACATGCCGCGGAGCAGCTGGGTCCGTGAGCCATGGCCGCTGAGCCTGCGCGTCCGGAGCCTGTGCTCCGCAACGGGAGAGGCTACAACAGTGAGAGGCCCGTGTACCGCAAAAAAAAAAAAAAAAGTATAATGGCATTTGCCGGCCAGAGAGACAAATAATTATAGTTGTTTTTATTGTCAGGAAGTAGTTTCTACCTGAAACTATGCTAATTCAGTGATGACCTCTGCTTCCACGCCTATCCTGCTGAAGGGCAAAAAAGTAAATTTAGATCACATAGGAAGTGTGGCACAGGATAACAGTGCAATTTCTAGTGGCTTTGTGAAGATCACGTGGGATCAGATTTTCTGAAATTTGCAGATTTTCTTGGACAAATATCCAACCTATATCTATGAAGGATAAAGTTTTTACTTCTAGTTGAATTATTTCCTGCCAAAGGACATGCTTCCACCATTGCTTGGGGTCAAGTAACCTTCCCTGCTCAGTGGTCCTGTCAAGTCGGTACAAATGCCTCCACTAATTGGTGTCCTGCCCTGTTGTCCTCATGCTGATTTCAGCATGAAGCCAGTCTCTCTAAAAGAACGGGCAGAGTGTGATGAAAGCCCTTGATGCTATGGAGCACAGATATGCGGTGCCTGAATGTGTTTGTTCAGTCAGCGTGGACACTTTTCAAACACAAATAATCCAGTTAATCAATTTGATTGTTATTTTTGACTTTCATAGACACGATATGTACAGCACTGTGCTCTTGCAGATAGCTAACTATTAGCCATCAATGATTCTAGGACTAATCCTTCTTTCTTAAAACTATTACCAGCCATGGAGATAGTCAGAAGGAAAGAAAACTAAGTCTGAATCCCCACTGCCAGCTGACATCTTATGCTCGCAGTTGGGTCCTTTTGGGCACCATCTTTGTAACTTCATTTTATATTTTTACTTCATTCTCCTTGGCTACAAAATTATGATTTGGGACTAGAAGTTGACTAATATCCTTCTTATATTGAAAGTATATGATTATATGACATAACTGGGCCAAAGGATGGAAGTGAGGATTAATGAAATAAATAGTAGCTGTGCTCTTTTTTTTTGCGGTACGCGGGCCTCTCTCTGCTGTGGCCTCTCCCGTTGCGGAGCACAGGCTCCGGACGCGCAGGCTCAGCGGCCATGGCTCACGGGCCCAGCCGCTCCGTGGCATGTGGGATCTTCCCGGACCGGGGCACGAACCCGCGTCCCCTTCATCGGCAGGCGGACTCTCAACCACTGCGCCACCAGGGAAGCCCCAGCTGTGCTCTTTTGATTCATGGATATTTTATAATCATGCGCTTGATCTTTTAAAAAATCATTCTCTTTTAAAAAAATTTTTTGGAAATATAATTGATTTACAATGTTGTGTTTGTCTCAGGTATACAGCAAAGTGATTCTGTTACATATATATATTAAATATATATATAAAATATATATTATGTATATATATTATACATATAAAATATATATTAGGTATATATATTGTATATATAAAACATATATTATGTATATATTTTATATATATATACTTTTTTTTAGATTCTTTTCCATTATAGGTTATTACAAGATATTGACTGTAGTGCGGGCAAATTTCACATGACTTTAACAAAAATCATAACACCTTACCTTTGCACAGTAACACCTAACCTTGTTCTGGGTATATCACAATTTATCAAGCACATTTATATACATGCTATGATTTGAACTTCACAACCACCTAGTGTAGTGAATGAACGGAGCAGATATTGTAGTCCAGTGTCTCAGAAACATCATGTTGAAGAGGTCACCATGGTTTGTGGTTGAACTGGCATGAACCCATTTCTTTTGTCACTAGTATTGGGTTGGCCAAAAAGCTCATTTGGTTTGTCTATGTTATGTAGCTGTTCCACTCTACAACTCTACCTGTACACTTTATTTTCTGTTAATAATCCTAATAATTTTTCAGACTTAAAGAAACATAGAACTTTGCAATATATAGGATGGTCATTTGCTTTTAACATACTGAAAGCAGTTTTGGTTGGTATTTCAGTATATTTGACCTCTGTTCTAATCACATTCTGAAATTTAAATTGTAGAATTGTTGTGAAAGTGATTTTATTTTTACTTTGTTTTCAAGGCTTCTGTGAAAAATTTTAAGTTCTTTCAGGTAGAGGTGAAAGGAATCCTACAGGTCTGTCATTGCAATGGGAAGCCGTCTTAATACCCTTATTTACAAAACAGAAATGGAGTCACAGAGGTAGAAAACAAACTTACTGTTTTCTAAGGGGTAAAGGGTAGGGAGGGATAAATTGGGAGGTTGGGATTGTCATAGACACACTACTATATATAATATAGATAACTAATAACAACCTACTGTCTAGCATAGGGAACTCTACTCAGTGCTCTGTAATGGCCTATATGGGAAGAGAATGGAAAAAAGAGTAGATATATGTATATGTATAACTGATTCACTTTGCTCTAAAACAGAAACTAACACCTTATAAATCAACTATACTCCAATAAAAATTAATTTTAAAAAATGGATAGATGTGTGACTGGGGAGAGGGGCTGGACTTTAATTGCCTGGTAAAACCTAATTGACTTCTTAAATTTGGCGGGAAATTGCCCCCTTCAGACATAATTATAGGAAAGTATATTGAGATGTGCATTCCAGATCATGATAACGAAACATTGGGCAATCGTAGAAATTGTGTTTGCAGTTTGATTACTGTTCCGTAGGCAGCAAGGGCTTATGATTTATTGAGAAATCTACACCCTGCATTGTAACAATTGTTGTGTAACTTCTCAGGAATTTTATCCTGTGAGCTGTGACCCCTGAAACCCTCGTTCTCAAAGAACAACTATTTCAGAACTATCTTCTTGAGGGATGTTTGACTTCCTAACAACTAGTTTTAAGGAAGCTAAAATCTCTAAGCAAGACGCAAGCACTTATTTGAGTTTTACCAGGTTCTTGCAAAATTGTTACGTAATTTTCGATTCCTTGAAACTCTGGGGTAGACATTTTTTCTAGGTTTACATTCATTATATTAACATGGCTACTGTTTCAGTAAGTGAACACCTTAGTAAATAATATTTCATGTTTTCAACTCCTCTCCAAAAGGCATCTTCTTCAGGGATTTCAGTTTGGCTCTTTTGAATGGAATTAACCTAAAAATGACATTCTTCACATTGACTCATTCTCTTGACTGAGTTACCCTTTATTGGTTTGGCCAACTCATCTTTATCTTGGGATACTGGGAAAAGATATTTATCCTTGGTTTGAAAATCTTGCTGATTTGCAGAATAAACCCCAGCCCGATCTCTTATCTTTTGTCCATTACATAAGTCGTGCTGTGTGAACTAACATCTTGTCACTCATTGTCCTAAAGCGGGAGCCAAACTGGTGAGAAACCACCTACTGTTGGATATGAAACCTGTGCCAAAAAGGCTACAGCTCCGTGCTGTTCTGCGGTGGCCCCCCCTCCCCGTCCCGCAGTGATCAAATAAGCCTGAAAGCAAACAGGAACTGCGGCAGCAGGAATCAAAGGATCCTGCTAGCCCAGCAGAGTAGAGGGAAGTGAGGAAGGGATTTTCTTAAGGTGAGGTGACACTATGCAAATAAAGGTAGCCTTCCTTTGTTTTTGTTCAGGACATTTGAGCACCATTAGAGGAGAAAACTTCAAGCTGATGCAATTTTTATTCAATGGATAGAGAAACAACAGAGGATCACTGTTCGAAAGATGTTGTTTCCTATTTGGTGTTTGTGTTTACATACTTATGTTTATACGTATATTCTTAGTTTGTTCTGAAAACAATTTATGGTATCTCATTCTATCACATGCATATAAATATGTGTGTGTATGTGTCTGTGGGGTATATATATTAGTTTTTGGTTAAGACCTTCTAGATTATCTTTTAAATTTTTTTCCCCAGTTTTATTGAGATATAATTGACATAGAACATCATAATCGTTTTAGGTGTACAGCATAATGATTTGATACATGTATATATGGAGAAATGATCAGCAAAATAAGTTTAGTTAACATTCATCACCTCACATAGTAACACATTTTTTTTTCTCACAATGAGAACTTTTAGCAGCTTGCAAATATACAGTACAGTATTGTTAACTATAGTCACTATGCTATATGTTACATCCTCAGAACTTATTTATCTTGTATTTGGTAGTTTGTTATCTTTTGACCACTTTTACCCATTTCCCACCTCCATCCTCCACCTCTGGCAACCACCAATCTGTTCTCTGTTTGTATGAGTTCAGTTTTTTCAGATTCCACATATAAGTGAGATTATACCATATTACGTAGTGCTGTCTTTCCTTGTCTGGCTTATTTCACCTAACATAATGCCCTCAAGGTCCATAATATTGCCTCAAATGGCAAGATTTCCTTCTTTTTTATGGCTGAATAATATTCTATTGTGTGTGCGTGTGTATGTATATCACATTTTTTAAATCCGCTCATCCATCAGTGGACACTTAAGTTGTTTCCATATGTTGACTATTGTAAATAATGGTGCAATAAACATGGGGATACAGATAGCTCTTTGAGATAGTGGTTTCATTTCCTTTGACTATATATCCAAAGTGGGATTGCTGGAGCATATAGTAGTTCTATTCTAATTCTTTGAGGAACCGATACTGTTTTCCACAGTAGCTGCACCAATTTACAGGCCCACCAACAGTGTGCAAGGGTTTTCTTTTCTCCACACCTTCACCAACACTTGTTGTCTCTTGTCTTTTTGATGACAGCCATTCTAACAGGCGTGAGGCACTATCTCATTGTAGTTTTGATTTGTAGATCACCTTTTATAGATAGAACCAGACAGAATATTTTCAAGTAGTCATCTTAAAAATGGAGTTAATCAGAAACAGTTGTTTTAATGTCACTTAATTCCTTCAGAAAATTGCTTCTGCTGGTCAAATGGAAATCTTGATTTTGCAGGATATTGAGAGGAAATACCTTGGCACAATTGATCTTGCACAAGGAATTTAATAAATAATAACTAAAACATGACTCTGTAAACTCATGTGACTGATCATTTTTTTAGATGTAGAATACAATTTTGTGACTCCATGCTATTTCCAAACCTTCAGAGTAACACTGTAGTTTTAAAGACATAAAAATGAATAGATGATGGGCTTCCTTGGTGGCACAGTGGTTAAGAATCTGCCTGCCAATGCAGGGGACACGGGTTCGAGCCCTGATCCGGGAGGATCCCACATGCCATGGAACAACTAAGCCCGCGCGCCACAACTACTGAGCCTGCGCTCTAGAGCCCGCGAGCCACAACTACTGAAGCCAGTGCACCTAGAGCCCATGCTCCTCAACAAGAGAAGCCACCACAATGAGAAACGCGCGCACCGCAACGAAGAGTAGCCCCCGCTCGCTGCAACTAGAGAAAGCCCGTGCGCAGCAACGAAGACCCGACACAGCAGAAAATAAATAAATTTATACAAAAAAAAAGAACAGATGGGCAGAAGGGATAGTTTATTGCTTCTAATGAGTAGTATTCATAATAGTTCCATCATTTAGCCATTTACCCTGCCTGCTGACATCTGATTAATTGTATATTTCCTACAGGTTGACAATATCGCCAACACTTAGGCACAAGCATCAAAATATTGAAACCGATTAGATTTGACGTAGGAATGGGTTGATGGGGGACAGGGTGGGCATGAAGCCATAAAATATAGTGAATTCCTGGCTTCTTGTTTTCAGCCCTTTGCGATATGGCCCCCAACACTCATCCTCGGCTGCATCTGTTAACATACACTCTGCTTCCACCATGTCAATGTATTTGGGGTTTCAGGCCATGCTCTCTCATGTCTGTGCATTTGACAGTGTTAGGGAGGAACGTTTCTTTCCCGCTCCCCATGTGTCTGTGAACGTGGAGGAAGGTCCACCAGAGTAACACTTCTGACCTCTCTTCGTGCATTCACACGTCGCTCCCGAGAGGGTAAAGTGTGACTTATCTCATTGGAGGGTTTGGAAAGAGATGCTGGGCATGAGTAAGCCGGCCCCTGCTCTCTTTTTTTCTTTGGCAGGTAGCTTCTTCTCCTTTGCCCACCACGTTCTCATGGTCCCACACTGCCAGTGACTGGAAGAGTAAGTCTGGCCAACTCACTAGTGGTGTCCACTTGCCCACAGATAAAACCTGCATCCTTTACCCTAGCCTTCTTTGGTAATACAGATTTCCTTTTGGGCTCCCGTCTGCTGTCTTTTTTGAATTATTTTTCAATTGGTTCTTTTTTAAATTTTTTTTATTGAAGTATAGTTCATTTACAATGTTGTGTTAGTTTCAGGTGTACAGCACAGTGATTCAGTTATACATACACATATATTCATTCTTTTTCAGATTATTTTCCCATATGGGCTATCACAGAATATTGAGTAGAGTTCCCTGTGCTCTATAGTACGTCCTTGTTGGTTATCTATTTTATATATAGTAGTGGGTATAAGTTAATCCTTTTTTTTTTTTAAATTTATTTTTGGCTGAGTTGGGTCTTTGTTGCTGCGCACAGGCTTTCTCTAGTTGCGGCGCGCGGGGGCTACTCTTTGTTGCAGTGCGCGGGCTTCTCATTGCAGTGGCTTCTCTTGTTGCAGAGCACAGGATGTAGGCACGTGGGCTTCAGTAGTTGTGGCACGCGGGCTCAGTAGCTGTGGCTCACGGGCTCTAGAGCGCAGGCTCAGTAGTTGTGGTGCACGGGCTTAGTTGCTCCGCGGCATGTGGGATCTTTCCGGACCAGGGCTCAAACCCATGTCCCCTGCATTGGCAGGTGGATTCGTAACCACTGCACCACCAGGGAAGCTCTAAGTTAACCTTTATTTTGGGTCAAGGGGTACTATTTTCTGGGCCCATATGAACCTACAAAACATGTATTGTCTCCTTTTCCTGCTATTTTCTTTCCCTTCTGTTTATCTTCCTAAAACTCAGCTCAAGAATTACCTGCTCTGGGTTTTCCTCCTTTCTTCTTGTTCTGTAGAATCGCATGCATACTTCTCCGTAGCTTATTTCCTTGTCTGTCTTCCTCACCAGAATGCAAACCCCTTGAGGGCAGAGAATGGTTCATTTTTTTTCCTAGCTCCCATCAGAGGAATTGCCATATCGTAGCTACTTAATAGACATATATAGAATGAAGTGAATGAATTCTGAAAAGATCAAGGCCATTTTTAGTCCACCAATGTTGAATGACGGGAGTGAAGTCGTATGGTCGGAAAGAAAATGTATGAGTATGTTTTGTTCTTCAGAAACTATTTTCCATGTTGTTACCTTAAACCACGTCATATGAGCCATAATTATAAAGGTATACCTCCAGGAGTTTTGTCCTGAAAATTATTCAACCTCCGACTCCAAGTGCCCAGGCAGTGTTTAAGTATCGTCATCTATGCTTCCTTCCCAGTGTAATTATTTTGTAAAATAAAAGTAAAAGTAGAGTGTGGATATGGACACGTACTTTGGGAATGGGGAGTCTGTATTTAAGGCTAAGCAGAAGAACACTGGGGTGAAGAGTGGGAAATCTGGTATATAGTTTGTGGGCACAGCTGGAAATCAATCTGGAGGCCTCCACTAATAAAGTGGTTCATTTGAAATTAATGCTTTTGAGGTGAGGGCCAGAGTAACAACTAGTGACTGACTCAGCGCGTAGCAGCTCAGCCCTTAAATCGAAGGGAGGACTTCATCCCTGCTTCCTGTGGACATAGGTACTTGCTGTTCATCATTTGCTTTTTTCCCACCTTGCACGTGATTGACAGCCACTTACTGTCCAGCTTAGCGTCTCTTCATGCATTTCCATCCTCTCCTCTGAACGGTTATAAGCCCCTCTGGAGCATGGTGACAGCACGGATACACCCCTTTGTAACTTCGTTAAGTCTGTTACAGAGAGCATTGCACAAAGTGGTTGCTCACAGATAGTTTGGTGATTAATCTTTTGTAACACTGACAGCGAAAGTGACTTTCAACCTGGGAAAATAGAAAATAGCTACAAATCCCTGTCTTGAATTTCTGAAAAGATAATGGGAATCATCAAGAATTTGATTCTCTCATTGTGTCCCTTTTAATTCCTTTACGTCAAAATAAAGCTGTTTTTTGTTTTGTTTTGTTTTTTTGCCGGTTTGTTGAAGTCAAAGGTTATTGCATCTAAAGAGAAAAGAATGGAACGTTTTGGGGGCTCCCAGGTTTAATATCGGTAAATAATGTGTCACTGCTGAGTTCTGGGAGAAAATAAATGCTTCAGCTTCAAAAAACTGTCTGTCACACAGAGAGACAGATGTGTCATGTTTACAAGGGGTGTGACATTATAAACTCAGCTGAAACAACCCATCCAGATGTGCAGTGATCTGTAGCTATGAACCCAGAGAACCCTGTCACAGGTTTTATGGGTAATTTTTGTTTGTGAGTGTCTAGACACCTTCACTGCCAACTGGAATGGAGCCAGTATCGATAACAACACACAGATAAAAAACTGTGATCTAATCAACTCCCATCAAACTAGTCAGTGGTAAAATCATGCTTCCCAGAAACACTTATCGCAGATAACATTTTGGTTGTTAAATTTATGAAGTGCCAAGTTATATAACTTCTTTCTTGAAAAAATCAAGACTGCATTTTCATATACACATCCACTTACAAACACAGTTCGGCAGTGGAAGCACTAGTAAGGTCATTGACAAACATAAATTACATAAATTGTATTTAGCGATTTTCAACATTCAGTGAGAAAGTCCACGCAGGGGGGCATGGCCTTGCCGATGACGAAAAACGTTATCCTGAAGAATTAGCAGAGTGTGTTGACAAAAATGTCAGCATGAGCAGTTTATCTACTGGCATGTGAGATACACCTTTATGAACCCACAGTTTTGCTAATTTAACATGTTTTCATCTTGCAGCCTTACTATAAATTCTTAATGTAAATTTGAAGGTAAAGGTAGTGTTTATCTTAGAAGGAACTGCCTCTATTCTGTGTCATGTATATCACAGGCAAATGTTGCTGCCCTGATTATTTGAGAGGTGGAGAGTGTACGCTCTTTCCTCTGTGGTTCAGACGTTAGTTGTCCCCCAAACAATGAGGAAATGCCCGCACTGACTTGAATTCTCTATATTCGGAGACTTGGGACCACACAAATCATAGATCTCTGTCCCCACCGTGACAAAATTGAGATTCTTAGATCCTTTCTGTTGTCAGCGTCACTGGTTTCAAAGTTCAAGGCACAGGCACGCTCCTCCCCTGACATATGCCTGACCTTACATGGGTGGGTAGTTTGGTCATTAGCTGCTTCACAAACCTGCAACTACTTCAACTCCTTTGCATACACACCTAGTAGACACTAGGAGGAGGGAGTGTGATAGGATATTGGATTCTTGTGGAGAGCCCTATTCTTTCTGTTTCAATATGTTAACTTTTGATTTAATAAGTTTTAGAAGCAAAAAGGTGTACAGTATCAATTACCCACTTAATCATTCATCTGAAAGTACTCTCTCAAGGGTCACAAGCTCCCATCTAACACAAATCCAAAAACACTCAATCCAGAAGGTCCTTTTATCTTGCAGAAGCCTTTCGCCCTGATGAATGACCTATACTATCTTCCTCATGCCTCCCTTGGGCATCTCTGTTGTTTCTCTCTCTCCTTTACTAGTTTCTCGTCTTTCCTTTATTTCTTTTTTTTTAAAATAAATTTATTTATTGTATTTATTTATTTTTGGCTACACTGGGTCTTCATTGCTGCACGCAGGCATTCTCTAGCTGCGGCGAGCAGGGGCTACTCTTCGTTGCGGTGCGCAGGCTTCTCACTGCGGTGGCTTCTCTTGTTGCAGAACGTGGGCTCCAGGTGCGCGGGCTTCGGTACTTGTGGCACGCAGGCTCAGTAGTTGTGGCGCACGGGCTCAGTTGCTCTGCGGCATGTGAGATCTTCCCAGACCAGGGCTCAAGCCCCACGTCCCCTGCACTGGCAGGCGGATCCTTAACCACTGCGCCACCAGGGAAGCCCAGCCTTTATTTCTTTAAATGTGGGAGTTTCCCAAGTTGTATCCTTATTCTTTTTTCTTCCAGGAATTCACTCAGTGATCTCATCCTTCCTCATGCTTCCAATTATGGTTTATGTGCACACAGCTCTCAAATATGTATCTTCCCTCCCTAGTTATTGGAGCAGACTCCCATGGTCCATATGTATTTCATATGCTTTATACTTCACTCAACATGTAAAAACCACAGGAGCGTCTGTCCTTAAGTACACATTGCCTTCTCGGTCTCATTTCCCCCTCCTTGTTAATTGCAGCAGCAGCATCGTAGTCATACTGGCATTTCTTGTCTCCTTCCTCATCTTCAAAGGCAGCAATGGCAGGGGACTGAGTTTTCATACGGCCATCCCTCTGATTCTCTCTTCCATAGTTACATTTCCCTTTGACCACAGCCAAGAAAGATTCTTTAACTAACCATGGGATTAGATTGGAACAACTTGAATAATCCAGAGTCATTTCCCCATCTTGAGGTCTTAACTTAAGTCTCCTCTGCAGTGTCTCTCTTCCCATATAAAGTACCGTATTCACAGGTTCTCGAGATTAGGGGATGGGCATTTTTGGGGGGCCATTATTCTGCCTACTGCAGATGATTTGATGCAACTCTGACATTAAGTCTATTTTCAGTTGAATGTATTTCAATATTATTAATAACCGTTCTATATTCCCTTCAGTCATAAGATCTTAGAATGTGAAGAGTCTATAGAAGTCATCTGTGGTGGCCAGAATTCAAAAAGGCCTTCAGGGCTTCCCTGGTGGCGCAGTGGTTGAGAGTCCGCCTGCCGATGCAGGGGACACGGGTTCGTGCCCCGCTCCGGGAAGATCCCACATGCCACGGAGCGGCTGGGCCCGTGAGCCATGGCCGCTGAGCCTGCGCGTCCGGAACCTGTGCTCTGCAATGGGAGAGGCCGCAACAGTGAGAGGCCCGTGTACCGCAAAAAAAAAAAAAAAAGAAAAGAAAAGAAAGGCCCTCAGTGGGCCACGCCTCATGATAGTCATGCTTTTGCATTGCCCCTCCTAGTTGAATCAGGGTTGACTTTGTGACCAACAGAATAGGATGGAATTGAGGGTGTGGGACTTCTGAGACGAGGTCACAGAGAAAGCATTATGGCTTTTGCCTTGGCCTCATACCCTGTGGAAACTGGACGCCAGGTAGTGAGGACCTTCAAGCAGGCTTATGAAGAGGGTCCAGTAGGAGAAAACTGAGGCTTCCTGCCAAGAACCATCACCAACCAGCCAGTCGTGGGAGTGAGCTGCCTGCAGAAGGAAATCTACCAGTCCCAACCAAGCCTTCAGACGATCAGCCCTTCCTGACATCTAGTGTGCAATTGAGTGGGACCACTTTTCCAAGGTAGACCGTGCCACTGTGTCCACACTGCAGGGCCAAGGAGTCGCAGCTGTTTCTGTGGGGTGTGGACAGATCTCCAGGCCCCTCCCAGTGGAAGTCAGAGCTGAAGTTGGAAAGAGAAGGAGAGTTACTTGTAGGCCGGGGACTGGTTCTTCCGGAGCCTCAATATTTAAGTACAGAATTCTGCATTTACGTATTCTAAACGAGAACTGGCCCTGGCCAGTTGTGATGAAAATGTCGTCGTCATGGTAAGTAAATAGAACACATTTTATTTAATAGATTTTTAGATGGATTTATAACCTTCAAATATTTAGACACGTGGTATGTGGGCCTCCACTTGTACTCTTGTGCCTGCCCTGCAGTTGTTACTGGTGGGGCTGGCAGAGGGTGTACATTTGCTAATGTACACAATAAGGAAAGGAATGTGCGAGGTGGTGATATGAGACAATGAGTGATCCAGCATTGCTCCTGATTCTGGATCTTTAGTTCTTTGTGGTTCTTAGGCACATGAGATTAATCTTAGACATGACACCCGGGAAGCATTGATTAGATAATTTCTCGAAAGATCTGAAAATATTTACTGCCTTCTACCTAGTACATTCGTCAGTAGTTAAATTTCTGGGTTGGAATTCTTTGTTCAGCTGGATTCTGGGGAGACTGAATCTTTACGAGTTTCAGTTCTTCAGTCTCCTTTGTCTCTAGTTCTCCTTAGTCCAGTGTTTATAGAGGGTAGTCCCAGAACCGGTAGCACCAGCAGCATTTAGGAACCTGTTGGAAAACAAAATCTGAGTACCCTGCCCACCTCCCTCCTAAGACCTACTGAATCAGAAACCGAGGTGGGCAGGAGTGGCAGTCTGTTTAACGAGCCCTCCAGGTGGTTCTGAAGCAGCTACAGTGAACGTTTGGAGACTACTGCCTTAGCCTTCATCCACTTTTGGATGGAGTTATCAGAGCAAAAACTGTACAGCTAAGAGGGTTTTGGGGTCTGCCACATTGGATCAACAGACACCAAACAATGCTATTGAGAAAAAGTGTGCTTTTATAATTAAAACAAAGAGTACTTTTTTTTTTCACATATACATATATCTATTCTTTTTCAAATTCTTTTCCCAATTAGGTCATTACAGAGTATTGAACAGAGTTCCCTGTGCTAGACAGTAGGTCCTTGTTGGTTATCCATTTTAAATGTAGCAGTGTGTACATGTCAATCCCAAACTCCCTAACTATCCCTTCTCCAACTTGGGGACCATAAGTTCGTTCTCTAAGTCTGTGAGTCTATAACAAATAGTACTTTAAGTTCTCTCTAGAAGAAATGAGTGAGCAAGCTAAATCTCACCTGCTTGGTGCCTTTTGACAATGCTGGCTTGCTTTCGAATTTCCTTATTTTTATATTTAGCAGTAGTTCCAAGTTGTAGTTTTTGATATTGTTTTTGTTTCCAGGCCCAAAGCCCCTGAGAGATGCTTCATCAAGGATAGAAACACCATAAAGTAGAATCAATAAATTAGGTTAAAACTGAACTTCAGGGCTTCCCTGGTGGCGCAGTGGTTGAGAGTCTGCCTGCCGATACAGGGGACACGGGTTCGTGCCCCGGTCCGGGAGGATCCCACATGCCGCGGAGCGGCTGGGCCCGTGAGCCATGGCCGCTGAGCCTGCGTGTCCGGAGCCTGTGCCCCGCAACAGGAGAGGCCACGACAGTGAGAGGCCCACATACTGGAAAAAAAAACAAAAACAAAACTGAACTTCAGAGCTGGAGGGTAGAAGTGAAAATGCAACTACTTCTCCACATGTAATTTAACTTCCAGAATGAAAAACAAAACTGTTTTTGGTTTTTTTTTAACAGTTTGATTAAATTCTCTGGTCACAGTAACAATGCAGACCCACTCTGATATTCACCGCGAATTGAATAGTAATGAAAAGAATGTCTTTTTATCTAGTGGCAGGAAAAGAAGATGAAAAATCATTTGTACTCATTTCTGAACTTACACTAGGGTTAATATTTATTAATTAATAATTGATGTTTAACATGATTTTATTTACGTCTACTTAGAGATGCAGTGGATTTTTATATAAAATAGAGAAGAAATCAAGAACATAAGACCACACACACAATCTTCTATTGTTTTCATGTCTTCATTTGTCATAAGTCTCAACTTTACCTTCTTTTCACTAAAAATGTCATTATCATATCAGGAAAATGTGAGGATAAATTTTTGAGGTTTTCTCTTATTTATGATTTTATGTTAGCTTTATAAATATTCCCAGTCTTTGACTTATGTTTAAAATTGAAGAAGAGGGAGACACAAGAGGGAGGAGATATGCGGATATATGCATATGTATAGCTGATTCACTTTGTTATAAAGCAGAAACTAACACACCATGGTAAAGCAATTATACTCCAATAAAGTTGTTTTGAAAAAAAAAAATTGGAGAAGGCTGACAGCAATTTGACTTATAGGATCTTTAAATGGCAAGAGTAGCTAGCTAAGTATGTAAATAATTTTATAACTATCTTCTTATTTCTTATGAATTTTGAAATAGGATCTAGCAATCATAAGTTACTACATTTATTCTCAATCCTGTGTTAAAAGCCAGGAAGTCTGGGATTTCCTGTACTGGAATAGAATAAACACATTTTCCTGTCGAAATTTTACCTTAAGCCCTAACATTACTCATCCCCTCCCCTATGATGGTATATGTTATACTGATGATTTACCACAAGTCCTAGCTGTCTTTTACCTCAGTTATAGAAGATAAATTTTGTGATTCTGGGAAAATCTCTTTCTTATCTTAATTCATCTTTCCAAATGATGCCACCAGTTATTTTTAATATAAGCGCTACCACGTGTTCCCCCACTCCCCCTTTCCTCCTTCCGAGGGGGATTGAATACTCAGTGCTTCAGGGACAAAGCTGAGCTGCCGTGGGAAAACTCTTACAGCCTGGTTGGTGTCAATTTCCTGGCTTTCTTCATCCACTTTTCAATATGAACATTGTGGCCAGTGACATTGCTTATTCACGTGGTACCAGTGAATGGGAAATAAAGCTGGTTCTGATCTGTTGTAACCTGTTAAATCTACTTGTGGGAATTGCTAGCCTCTGAAATCACCTCCATTAGCACCTTTTTTCTAAAGACTTACATATTCTATGAGTAGAGTGTGGCTTGCCCTTGTAGGCTTGTTATAATTATTCTTACTCATTTCTTGGTACTATGTTTTGTTCCTACAAATTTACTATAAACGCTTCAAGATCAAGCTTTATTTCATTTGCATGTCTACCTGCACCTAATAGTTTTCTATTCTTAATGGAAATTAAATAAATTATTTTAAAATAGCTAACATTGCAGCTCACTTGGGTAATGTCAGTTTGATTGTGCACCAATGCTACAAGGCATACAGAATGAATATGTTAAAAGGGAACGTTCTTTCACGGCATCTCATCTACTTCCATAGTTATGTCTTAATAGGTGGACCTTGATTTTTCTCATTTTATATAAAGGACTTGTCGTAGAATTCTTAAGCTCAAACTTTCGTATTAAAAATACAGGTTTCCTATGAGTTCCCATCAGAGGAAGGAAGTAGCAAGCAAATGGCTCTTGCATGTTTCATAGAAAAGAAAGAGAAAAATCTGTAGGTTGAGAAAACTCTGAGGAAGGATAACGTGATGGTTAGGTGGAATGCATATATCAAAAATTTGGCATCAGGGGCTTCCCTGGTGGTGCAGTGGTTGAGAGTCCGCCTGCCGATCCAGGGGACGCTGGTTTGTGTCCCGGTCCAGGAAGATCCCACATGCCGCGGAGTGGCTGGGCCCGTGAGCCATGGCCGCTGAGCCTGCGCGTCCGGAGCCTGTGCTCCGCAGCGGGAGAGGCCGCAACAGTGAGAGGCCCGCGTACGGCAAAAAAAAAAAAAAAAAAAAAAAAGGAAGATGAGTGAATATAGCTTCATTGGATGGAATCTTGGGTTTTAGACTTGCAGTTGTTTAAAACCCATGCAAATCAGACCATGACCAGTGTTAAAAACCTGACCAATACAAACTGACAACATTCTATTGACCATAACAACACAGTGTAGCCGTATCTTTCATTTAATCCAAATATTGTTCAAACATGCTACAAATATTTATTATTTGCTTATCATGTGAAAAGTCTTTCTAGGAACTATGGTTACAAGCATGAGTTAAGAAAATAAATTTAATTCCGTACCGCAAAACAGCTTATAGTCTAGTAGAGAGAGAAAAAACAAACAAACATGGATAAATAAATAGGAAGTCACTTATGCTTTTTCTACACTGAGAGTCTGATACTATAAGCAGTCACTGGGGTGCGCTTGGCTAAGTTTTTAAATTCTAAATGCATCCTTGTATGTGGAATTTAATTAATGTGTCAGGAATGGTAACAGAAACTGGTAAGATGAAGAAGTGTTAGTCACACACATTGAGTTACAGGTTTCATGAACTTGCTTTTGCTAGATACAAAATAATTAGCTAACCTACATTGAGAAGGTCAGGTATTTTGTAATGTCTCATAAATACAGAGGATATACCTATAATTATAAAATAATGCTGTAATTTTGTACCTACAAGGTTAATTTTGTATTATGAAAGTAAACTGAGGCCTTGTACATCTCAACCTTGTATGGTTTAATGTGTGATCAGTGAGTCATATCTCTAGCTTGGTCTTCAGCTAATCCCCAGGAGATATTGAAGAGGGATGTTGGATGTATGTTGATGTGCTATCTGGACCACTGAAGGTATCCTCCAGTGCGTAAGGGCCATGAATGAGTTATAAAACCAAAATGAAAGCTCTGTAATTTGTACATCAAAACGCCCTTTGTGAAACTCCAGACACCTATAGGTAATTAATCCTCACCTCTCCTTCTGGGATAGGATGGTGGTGTGTAGTTTTACTGCATTTTACAGGTGGGATAAATAACTAGCCTCAGGTTGGTTGCAGAGTAGGGAATAAAACAGAGCTCTTTTTATGTCTTATCCTGTAATTTAGCAATGCTGCTTCTTCCCCTAAAGAAGCCATTATATCCTTTCTTACAAGAATCTCAGGTTATTTCTTGTTTTGATATCTTCTCAGATTTGAGATTGGACCGCTTCTTCCATATCATATAATGTTGGTCACACAGTAGGTATTTACAGTATTATAGTATTTACGGTATTATAGTATTTACGGTATTGGGCATTTATTTTTAAGTTTCTAAGATTTTTATTTTATAAAAGTAGCTGATGCTGAATGTAAGGATTATGAGTGTTGGTTCACAAGATTCATGAGTCTTCTCTGACTGCTGGTACACTGAATACTGACTTTTGCTTTGATAGGCCTATGCCTTTCTAATACATTTTCCCTCTTGGAACAACGAAGCTGCGGTTTTTGTTTTGTTTTGTTTTTTTTTTTTGCGGTACGCGGGCCTCTCACTGCTGTGGCCTCTCCCGTTGCAGAGCACAGGCTCTGGACGCGCAGGCTCAGCGGCCGTGTCTCACGGGCCCAGCCGCTCCGCGGCATGTGGGATCCTCCCAGACCGGGGCACGAACCCGTGTCCCCTGCATCGGCAGGCGGACTCTCAACCACTGCGCCACCAGGGAAGCCCGAAGCTGCGGTTTTTTGACTTTTACAAATGAGAGGTGCTGTAGACTATGCAAAACTGGTTTTCATCTCCTCTGAGAAACTTATTATGTAAATATAGATTATTATGTTCATAAATAATAATTTATTTTCTGAGGCATAATGCCAGAGCTAAAGTCATTTGGGTAGGCAAACATTTGTTAGCTGCATGGAGGTTTCATCAAATGCAGTCTCCATTCGGAGATAATAGATACTTAAATGGATTTTTCTTTTTCATGAGTGCGCCTCAAGGTTTAGAAGCAAACTCATTGTTAAAAATATCAGACAATAATAGCAATAATTTTTCTCAACTCTTTATGGCCTGCCAAATTTGTAGCATGAATACAAGTAGAAAATCACAATCCTTTGGGAAATTGAATTTGATTCTCTTAAATTTATTCTTTCATTTAAGATAGAAACCCAAGCATGAACTCTTCAGACTTGCTGGTCTTGGGTTTTCATTAGACACAAGATATTTTAGTTTTGAATGTAGTTTTTATATTCTTTACTTTCAGGGAAAAGAAAGTTGCCTGTCCTTTTTCCGTAAGAGAGAATTATCAAAATCCAGCCATAAGACTAAAATAGCAATCAGTAATTCTCATAACTGGGAGATATTTGTGATGCCTTATTAATCTCTGTTAATAAATAAGAAGTTTATAAGTTCTGTGAATGAGCTATACCTGAAGGAACTAGGTGGGGATGGTCATTACTGAAAAGCTGGAATTAAAGGGGGATGCAGTGACTGTCATATATTTGAACAATTATTATATGGAATAGGACATAGTCTTGTTTAGTGTCATCCCAGAAGGTAGAAAGGGAAGTTTTAGGTGCAAGTTACAGGGAAGTAAATTTTAATTCATTGTAAGGAAGGGGTTCCTAGTAATGTCCCTACACAGAGAAAATATTTGTTTTATAGAAAGGATTCCTGAGTCCTGCTGGGAACTTGAACCCCACCGTCCTTAAGGGCCTCTCAACTCTAGAATTTTGGCAGTTCCATCTGAATCTCTGTCCTTTACTGCAAAATCCTACCTACCAAATTTGAGTAGTTCCCAAATGGATGTCTTCCTCCATTTTTCCAAGTTTGTTGATTAGAATGCCATTTCTTTCCATCTCCAAGTATCAAAATGTTCAAGTCACTTTTGTCTTTCATGTCTATCTCTCCCAAAATCTCTGATAACTTATCTGTCACTAACTCCTACAGATCTTTATTTCTCAGTGTCATTCTCAGTCATTGTGTTATGTATTCTATTCTCCATAAACTAATCAAGACCCTCACTATTGTAGACCTGTACTGCCACAACAATCTCGTAACAAGTGTCCCTAATATTTGCATATTCATTCCTTAATCAGTAATTTTCTCGTACCACCACTTTTATTATGTCACTCTTCTTAAGAGTATAGTACTTCCTTAGCCCTTTTAGGGTTGTTCAGATCATCTCATTCCAGTATTTAAAGTCTTTCTTAACATGACCCCACCTTATCAATGTTTTCTCTTACTGCTTTCAATATCTCTCAACTGCTTCTCTTCAACTTTCCTCAACCCAACACAGTAAACAGGCTATAGGTACAACCGCAGATAAAATCCTATATTCTTTTATGTTCCTCTAAGAACATTTCTTAGACTCAACTTATCCCACAATGACCTCTTTTTATTTTGAAGTTTACTTGAAACCTACCATGTGATCTATTTAAAAAGACTCTCCACTCTTAAAAATAGTTGTCTGCTAGTTTTGTTTAGATGTATATGTGAAAGTTTTAAATATAACCTCGCTAACTAGTTTTAAAGTGCTGACTCTATATCTCATTTTATAGTACAGTCTGCCAAGCGGCCATGGACATTTACTGAATACACATTAAATTCCTATCAGAGGAGAGAATCAAGAATCATAAGTAGTGGTGTGACTGAACTGGGCTTGGGTCCCCTCTCCCAACATGAGATGCAGCAGAGCCAATCTAGTGACACCGGGTTGTGGTGAAGGAAAGTGGATCTTCAGGGCAGCAAACAAGGAAAATGGGTAGTTAATGCTAAAAAGACCTGAACTCCCCCATGGCTTTGAGGGAAGGGCTTTTAAAAGCAACATGAGGGGTGAGGGTTGCAGGGTGCATGATGAGCTTGTGTATATTCCTCTCATTGGTGGGGAGGTAACAGGGTGGTGTTTTGGAAATCTTAATCCTCAGTCTTCTGGTTCCAACCCGTCTGGGGTCTCTGTGTTTATGGTCAGCAATTCCGTCTGGTAGGGTCCTGGCTTCTGTAAAACAACTCAGGGATGTGTGTTAGATTGTCATCTATATCTCTTGAAGAACTAGGGATCTTGTGACTGTTTTATGGCTAAACTATTGTTTAAGCTATCATTACTTTTTGTTTCACCGCTTTTCTTTGTTTCTGCATTCCCTCACTTCTGTAGTTAATAACCGGTTGAGTCTGCTCTTTGGAACTCAGGGAAGGCCTACGAGACTAAAGTCCTTTTTCTATAAACAAGAAACAGGGGAAATGAAGGGGTCTACCACCGGGAAGAACCTGCGGGGTCCTGCTTGTTGCAGTGGATGATAAATGGAGAAAAGAATCAACGTGGCTGCCCCGGGAAAACCATCTAAGCCCTCTATGGGCAGATGTGCTTATAGTTATACATGTCTTAGAGGTGGAAGCAATCACAAGTGGCAATAGTGTCAGCCTACTGATTTCAACCACATCTTTTCTCTTGGTCCGTTTTGATGAGTACTGTGCTATGGCCTATTAGCCCCCATTGTGGGTTAAATAAGATAGCTCACTGCACATAATTCTCATTTTGTGGTAAGAGCTTTAGGCTATATTATCTGAAATACTGTGGAGCACATCGTCTTGACTTTGATTTTTCACAGTGTAGTTCAAGATGAACAGAGATTTTAGTGAATTTGATTCATATCGTCAGTTCATTTATGAGCAGCTGTAATGATGGAACCATAAACTTTTCACCCCAGGTGGCACTAATGAACTCCTTTTGTGCACTCCCTCAGCAATGAGAGTGGTATTCAAATTAAAATGGATTCCAGTTCTTTATTTCTAGAGGTGCAAAGACTTACAGTCGCAGGTGGGAGATCTTGTCCTTGTTAGTGATTGACATATCCTTGAAGACAAAAATGCCATTCCCCTAAAATCCCCAGAATTTTTATTTTAGTTTTATTCTCACCTCAAGCCTAATTTTCTATAGATATATAGAATCGTTTAGGTATATTCTTTCTTCTGAAGTATAGACAAATAGAAAATGTAAATATGATTTATATATAAACTTTTAATTTTTAATGTCTTAGCCTTCAAAGATTCTATCACGGAAATAGGGAGCCCAGATATGACTGGCTATACAGCATGAACTAATTAGCTATTCACCAACGTAATACCAATGACGCTGATATCATGGATCATATAATTGAGAGCCTATGGTGGAGGTAGACATTAATAATTACATAGAGAAGACTATTGAATTATAGATAAAATAAGTGCTATAACCAAAATGTGCATTTTGCTAGGAGCCCACATAACAGGGAGACCCGACCAGTCTGGGAGTGACGAGGGGTGGGGAGAGGCGCAGGGTTAGGGATGCTTCTCCGAAGAGGTGACATCCAAACTGTGATCTGAAGTGAATAGAAGAGACGACTTAGCTAAGTGAAGATTAGGGACCGAGTGGGGATGAGGCTTTCGGGCAAAGCAAACATGCTTGATGGCAGGAATTTACTTAGTACTTCAGCGGAGCCAAAAAGTGATCTTTGTGCCTTGAGAACGCAAAGAATACCGAGAAAGGAGATTGGGTGGAAAAGTAAGTAGGGGTCATATCATGAAAGGCCCTGCCAGTGAGAGGAGGGAGTTTGAATTTTATTCTAACAGAATGGAAGGCCCTCCTCTTAGGGGATGATAGATTTTAAAGACCCCTCTAATAGAAAAGGGGAAGATGAGAAGCAGGAGACCAGTTAGAGCTTCAGCAGGAGCTCTAGACAGAGATGAAGGTAGCTTGGGTCGAAACTGGGGCAGAGGAAATGGAGAGAAGGGGGTGGATTCAAGATAGCAAGGAAGAAGGTGATGACTGCTGTGAAGCCAGGGGCAAGAGACAAGGAGCTGTCCTTCAAGATTTATGAGACACACAACTAGGTAGACTGTGCTGCCATTTCCTCAAAGGGAAATGGTGGAAGGACAGCACGTTTCGAGTTTAGTTTGGGCTGTAGTAGTTTTAGTCGCCTGAAGCAGACATGGCAGGAAGCACTTGGATACTCAATGTAGAGCTGAGAGAATACGTCTGAATGGGACACAGAAATTGAGCCACTTTTGTTCTTCTGTTTCCTTAATTGAGATCAGTGCAACATGTCTTTGCATACCCCAAACAAAACCCCAAACTCCCCCCATCTAAATCCATCTCTAGAAACAATGATGAATCATATAGATTTATTAACAAGGTTTCGTGAGAGACAGTAGAGAGCATATCATACATCACATAGCGAACTTCTCACATAGTTCCTTTTGAAATACGGCAGCTCATTGCCAAAGGCTGTTTCTCAGCAGTGGCTGCCTTATCTCTTCACCCTCTTTTTCTGTAACACTTTCTATGATCACTGCCCTCCCTGCCCCCGCCAGTCTTCCTCAACAGATCCTTTATTTCTGTGTGTAAGAGTGGCTTTCCCTACCTTCTGTCATTCATCAGGTCACCTGTCAGTCTTCTCTGTGAAACAAAGATCTATGTCAGACCTGCCGAAGAGGGTGAGAGTGGGAGGGGGAAGGAGGATTGTAGATAATAAACTTTTTTCCTAAAAAATAAACACTTTACTATCATAGTCATGATAATTTAAGCCAAAGAGTTGAATCCTAGCATTGCAAAATTCAATAGTGGAGGAAGAGATACTAAAGGAGAGATGGTCTAGTAACCTGAGGGGCAGGAGGAAAACCAAGAGACTAAAGTGTTCATAAACTAGGAGAACAGAAGTCTACCAAGAACATAATGGTCCATTCATCAAATATGTTGAGAGGTCGTCTGCATATTTAAAAACCATGAAAGATTAAATTTTTCTTGAAAATAATCTGCTGGATGTACTTTCAGCAGATGGGAAAAATGGCAGAACTTCATTTGAACTCCAAGTTTCACCATGAATTTCTTTTGCCTAAACATGGCAACAACATTTGCACTATTTTATCTTTCCTCTGCAGACTAGGGGTTGCTCATCTGAATAGGTGATCCCAGTTCCACATTTCCTAGTAATCCTGAGAGGAAGGGAAATAGCTGGACTGAACAGTGGTCTTGCCCAAGCATGTTTACACACACGTGCTGGCCCATCCAATACCAGGGCCGTGCCACAAATCCAAGGCTGCCCACGTGAGGAGTCCAGCAGGCCGGACAGACGTTCCTTCTTTCTGTGCTCCTGGACCAGAGTGAATAAGTGGGTTTGGGTCTCATGCGTGAAAAAATAAGATGATCCAAGGTGATGGTGACAGAGACAGTTGGGTCATCAAGCAGGTGCCTAAAGGGACATTGCAGCAGGTACTCAGGGCTTTCGGTGCACCACTGTGAACACAGCCAATGAGGCATAGAGAAAACCCACACCGGCCTGGAAATCCGGATGGTCCCAGGAGTGCCGTGGGCATGTGGTACAGCAGCGGCCGGCCCTGTGGCCCAGTCACAGGATGGATGGCTGTGGCTTTTTACCCCACCAAAGACTTAAATTCTGTGACATTGCCTTTGGTAGAAAACAGTCTGTGTACTGCAGAGTTAAGAGAAGGGGGCTTAGTCTCTCCTGAAGCCTATTTTATGAGGTGACCAATCTTTCCCCTCTTCTCTGTATGCACTTGAACTCCTCAGAGATAGTAAAATATTTTAGTTTTGTTGCCTAAAAAAAATTAATTGAAATGTGGACCAATAGCAAGACAATGGCTGAATAGAAAAACAGATAAATTATGTAGGTCTTTAGTGAACGGCAAGAGAATCCATGTCTTGATAGGAAACACAGGATTCTAAAGAAATGGTTTTGAATGGAAAGGCCAAGCAAGTTGGATACAACTTCCCCTTTTAGGCTTTGGAAAGGGGAGAAATAAGCAATTAATTATACCTTGTATTAAAATGAGAATTTGTCATGCTGTTTTGGTTTGCTTTCCTTAAGCGATGAATTCAGTTTTCTGGCGTCACTCACCTGGCTCTCCCAGCGTTTTTCTTGCTTCTCACCCTCAATTATTCAGGGGGAGACTACTGATGGATAGAGTTATATCCTTTATCTTGGTATCTCTTCAAGAGTGCAATAGATTGTCTTTTGCCTTTCTCATTCCACCTCTGAATCTTATCATTGAGAATTAATGGTCGTTGGCACAGAGGAAAGAATAAAACCCAAAGGGCCCAGCATGATGGCTTGGGGCGGGCTCAGGAAGAGGGATGTACCCCTGGGAGTTTGACCTTGCGCCACAATTTGGACCAACTTGAATCCAGTTCTTAGAAAAAACTAGCGTCAATAAAATATAATCCACGCTCACCCTCAAAGAGCTGCTAACAGTCTTCCAGTCCAGTCAAGGCAGCTAGTACTTGCTTTGCTACCCCTTATGAGCTTGGTAGAACGAGTAAACATCTTAACTCCTTTACTGCTGGTTGTTTAAATTCATGGCCAGTTCACGACTGTTTCCTCTTAGCTCGCTGCCGGTCTCCTTGGGATTCAGAATAGCAATTGGACGCTTATGAGAATGAGGCTGGTCAGTGTAATTTTTCAGACGCTTCTGGGCTTTCTTCAGATCTTATTTGGTTTTTCTCAGATAGGACCAAAGAAAGGCGTGAGCTATTCTGCTGTTTGGGTGAAACAAAATAAAACAAGGAGGAAAATGGAGAAGAATGAAAACATACGTGTGGTTGTAGTCTGTGCTTTCACTGCTGTTGATTTGCCCTTTCAAAGAAAGGTTGTGTAAATGAAGTCTCTTTCTACCCATAACGTTATGATGGGTCGCCACGGGCTGTGCATCGTGCTTTATCATGATAAAGAAACAGGTCGGTTTTGAAATGAAAGCATTTGATGATTTATCAGGCATTTGACAGTTGATCGACCCCACTGTGAGAGGACAGTAATAGCCTTGCTTTGCTGAAGCTGTTTAAAGGATGTGAAATGTGCATCATGGCACTGAAGTAGTTGACAGTAAATCAGATTTGATTTCCCCTCTGAGGGCACAAAATGAAGCTTGTCGTTATCAGGAAGAGAAATGAAATCTTTAACTATTTCTCAGTGTTTTGTCATCTCTGCCTGTCGCAGTGATTTAACATAAAATGTCCCCAAAGTAGGAAGTGCATGTATTATTTCATTTCATTTCAAAAGATAAACTTCACAGTTTTCCCCTATAAATTACTTGAAAAGCCCCCAGTATGCAACTGTGGAGGTAGCTTAAGATCAATGGCATTTTAAAGTAAAATATTATTCGTCAAAAATGTGCTTCGTGTTTTGTCCCCTGCCGATAGCCCACAGTCCCTGAACACAGTGATATCTTAGCGTTTATGCAAAAATAGCAGAAGGGCCGAGAGAGAAGCCGTTTATAAGTGAGTTAACTGTGTTGCCAAAACAGTTTGTTTATTGAACTTTTAACTGCATATTTCTTACGTGACCTGTGGTTACCTACTTTCATGTTTTAAACCCCTGTTTGCTTTTTTATCTTTTCTCCCTTTCTATGTAGCTAATGATAAGACTTTGAAAACATTTGCAAAATTTCTATTACCCCCAAGATTTAAGATGCCATTTTAAAGAAAGAAACTCTTTTTAAAAATTAATATATATAATGCTCTTGAAAAAAATTAAGATATCGATAATAACAAAAATTCTGTGACCCAGAGACAACCACTGTTAACACTCTTGTGTGTCTCTGAGGACTTTATTCATATTTTTAATTTAACATTGGATTATTCATTCTCAATAGCAGAGTATTGAAGAACGAAGCCTGGCGAATTTCTGTTCTTTGGTCTCAGGGTTCAAAATTGAATATTCAAAAGAGTTTATTTGCAAGTTCTCTCCAGTATTTTATGGCAGAAGGGATATCCATTTTCCTTCCATTTCCACTTTAAAAAAAAAAAAAAGAAGAATAAGGATAAACTGCGAAGCCCAGCATAAGGTATTTGGGTTCTGTCTGAAGAAAAATTTCTTGGAATTTTAACCAGCTACAGGAACAAATGTCATATTGATCTTGAATACACCGCCACTTGCAGAAGAATGCCAGGCAACATGGAGTCTCTTTGTTGACTAGCTGAATGACTTGACTAGATGACAAGCAACTAAAGGTTCTCCTAAATCCCTACTTAGTGCAGTACTAGGTTAAAGCAACCCAAGACAATGTTGTAGATCAAGAATCAAAGAATTGTAGGTAACAGAATAGTAAATTCTGAGAAAAGGTAAAATGAATGCTTTGTTTCTGCCCCGTATTACTCTAACTCCCATATATTCTGTTTGGATAGAAGCAGATGTTGGAATCCCTGTAGAAAATTTCTGAGCTCAGGTTACAGAGATATTCCAGAGCATCACATGGCATATCATTTCCACCCTCATAATAATCTAGTAAATTAGGTACTATTATGATATTCATGTTACAGATTTAGTAACACAGTGAGATTTGTTTGGTTGATATTTAGTAAGCACTGACTGTGTGCCAGGCATTGTGCTGTCAGTACTTACTAGAATTCAGCAGTGAATCCATAGACAAAATCCCAGCCCTCCTGGAGTTTTAATCCTAGATTCTAATGGGGGAGAAAGACAATAAACAAGATGAATAAATACGTGACAGTCAGGGCTTCCCTGGTGGCGCAGTGGTTGAGAGTCCGCCTGCCGATGCAGGGGACACGGGTTCGTGCCCAGGTCCGGGAAGATCCCACATGCCGCGGAGTGGCTGGGCCCGTGAGCCATGGCCGCTGAGCCTGCGCGTCCTGAGCCTGTGCTCCGCAACGGGAAAGGCCACAACAGTGAGAGGCCCGTGTACCGCAAAAACAAAACAAAACAAAACAAAAAAATACATGAGAGTCAATGTAAGAAGGTGGTATTATGGTGGAAAATAAAGAGGGAAGGGAGGTAGTGTTCAGCTACAAGATTTGATTGGATTCCAACCTAGGAGTTCTTTTCTTTAAACTTTTTATTTTATATTGGAGTACAGTTGATTAAACCTAGGAGTTCTGTCTTCAAACCTTGTGTTACTTTGGTGACAGTAAGATACGAAGAGCATGAGATTGTTGCCTGATGAGATTTCTTGAGACGTATTCATGAGAAAGGATAATTTCTGTGGTTTGTTAATTATTCTCCAAGTAAGCAATAAAGACCGAACAATCGTAATGGAGAGAAGAAGAAAAGTTGGAGTATCATCGCCGCTAAGGAATTAAGAGTTTTAATTTTCAGGCAAATAAAAGCACTGTTATTTGTCCCCTGTTGAAAGGCAAGAGCTGCAATCAGCTGGCATTGGCTTCTTGTTTACTTCTAGAAGTGTGTCAGCAAGCCTGTGGAGTACTCAAAACACTCCGAAACCAGCAGATGTTTTAGATATATTTATGTTGTCAAAATGTGTTATTTTTCGTCTTTTGAATGCACATCCCCACCTTCTGCACTCTGTCCTAGTTTTTCTCCCAACTCCGACCTTCCCTTCTAATTTAGCCAAGCTCAGAAGAGATTTCCTTCTAGAGAACGTGATTAATGTTGAGTGCATTGAACACGTAATGATAACAGTGAAATCATTTAATTCTTTATCTATAAAAGTTGATACAGTTTTAAGAAAAAAGCATAATAGAAATATTCTGGTGAAGAAGGAATAGTATAATACTAATCAGAAGGATCAGAAGATGAACCTCTCTGAAGTGATTTGTCTCTAAGTGTTTCAGTCAGAGTTCAACCAGAGAAGCAGAATCAGTAGGGTAGATGGGTGGATGGGTGGAAGAGTGGATGGGTGGGTAGGTAGATAGATAGAAATGTAGATAGACAGGTAGGTAGATAGATAGATGGATGGACGGACGGATGGACGATGGATATGGGAGGGAGGGAGGGAGGCAGGAAGGGAGCCAGGGATATTTATTACAAGGAGTGGCCTTACTTGACTGTAGGGGGTGTCTAAGCGAGTCCACAGTCCATCAGGCAGTTCACCAGGAGGGGAAGATCACGGGCAGAGGCTTGAACATTCAGGCATGGGTTGTAGTTGTCCACAGGCAGAGTCTTTTCTCTTTTAGTGAAACTTCATCCCTGCTTTTAAATTTTTCCAACTGATTCATTCAAGCCCATCCAGCCTATCCAGGACCATCTGCCTTACTTAAAGTCATCTGATTAGGGACTTCAAGTACATCTGCATGGTTCCTTCATAGCAACACCTAGAATGATGTTTCACTGAATAACTGGAGACTACGGCCTAGCTACAATGACACATGAAAAAAAACAACAACAGGCAATTTATCTTCTGTAATTTTTGTTTGTTTTCTGGGAATCTTTACTGGGTTATGTATAGGAAACTCCTGAAATCTTTTAAAACTTTTTTTTTTTAACATCTTTACTGGAGTATAATTGCTGTACAATGGTATGTTAGTTTCTGCTATGTAACAAAGTGAATCAGCTATACATATACATATATCCCCGTATCTGCTCCCTCTTGCGTCTCCCTCCCACCCTCCCTATGCCACCCCTCTAGGTGGTCACAGAGCACTGAGCTGATCTCCCTGTGCTATGCGGCTGCTTCCCACTAGCTATCTATTTTACATTTGGTAGTGTATATATAAGTCCATGCCACTCTCTCCCTTCGTCCCAGCTTACCCTTCCCACTCCCCATGTCCTCAAGTCCATTCTCTACGTCTGCATCTTTATTCTTGTCCTGCACCTATGTTCTTCAGAACCATTTTTTTTTTTTTTAGATTCCATATATATGTGTTAGCATATGGTATTTGTTTTTCTCTTTCTGACTTACTTCACTCTGTACGACAGACTCTAGGTCCGTCCACCTCACTGCAAATAACTCAATTTCGTTCCTTTTTATGGCTGAGTAATATTCCATTGCATATATGTGCCACATCTTCTTTATCCATTCATCTGTCGATGGACACTTAAGTTGCTTCCATGTCCTGGCAATTGTAAATAGAGCTGCAGTGAACATTGTGGTACATGACTCTTTTTGAATTATGGTTTTCTCAGGGCATATGCCCAGTAGTGGGATTGCTGGGTCATATGGTAGCTCTATTTTTAGTTTTTTAAGGAACCTCCATACTGTTGTCCATAGTGGCTGTATCAATTTACATTCCCACCAATAGTGCAAGAGGGTTCCCTTTTCTCCACACCCTCTCCAGCACTGTAGTTTTGATTTGTATTTCTCTAATGATTAGTGATGTAACTTTAGAAAAAAACTTGCTTCAATGTGAAAAGTATGCTTTTGTGTTTTCAGCTCACTATATGTGTCAAGACCAGAAGAAATTTATTTTCAAATGTGATGATAAATCCGTCAATACAATGTCTCTAACTGATAGATTCAGAACACTAGTGTCTTTTGGACTCATTTCTTATTAAAACAAAGCAAAACCGAAAACGATGATCTGTTAGTTGCCTGAGTGTTTGTTGCCCACTGAACAGCAAATGATGCATTCCTACCCTCTCCCTTGAATTCATCTATTTTGGGGGGGTTAGGGGGGTATATGGCTATTGTGTGTAGCCCCAGTAGTGAATCATGATCAGTTAGAACCAGTCATGGAGATCTTTTTGCTAGCAGTTGGTCCAGGGCTTTGTATATGGCCCATTTTGGGCCAAGAAGATGTAAGATGGAAATCTAATAATCCTAAATATCAACTAAATATCCATGAGTTCATACTGACATAAATAAATGATTGAATAAATAAGTAGATGGGAAGAATAGACAAATTTCTCCTGGAGAAGAATTCCAAATAATTTATGCGACTCCCTTATGTTTAAGGAAGTAGAGCGTAATTCCCTCTCCTCAAGTATGAACTGTGTGCCTTGTGCCTTCCTTTCAAAGAGTAGACTGTTGGGGGCGGGGAGGGAAGAATGATTTTGCAGGGAAAAATCGGTACTAGTTTTGCTGCTGTAACAAAGTACTACAAACTTAGCAGTGTTAGACAATAAAACTTGATTATCTCACAGTCTGTGGGTTAGAAGTGTAACACTGGGCTAAAATCAAGGTGTGGTCAGGCATGGGAACAGGGCTACGTTCCTCTCTGGAGGCTCGAGAGGAGAATCCGATTCCTTGCCTTTTCTGGCTTCCAGAGGTTGCCCGTATTTCTTGGCTTATGACCCCTTCCTCTGTCTTCAAAGCCAGCAAAGGCCTGTCCAGTTCTTCTCACATCATATCATCCTGAGCTGCTTCCTTCATTCCATCTTTCTCTGACTCTCTCTTCTGCCTTTCACAGTGGGCCCACCCAGGTAATTCAGGACAACCTCCCTATCGTAAGGTCTGCTGCTTAGAAAACTTATTTCCATCGGGCAACCTTAATTCTCCTTTGTTATGCAACCTAAGATAATCACAGGCTCCAGGGTATAGGACAGAGAGGTATCTCGGGGTAAGCTGTTGACCGTGTCTGACAAATCCTACCTCAGCCAGCTGACCCAGGATCACATCAACAGTGACAAGTCAGGTTGATAGCATATGTGTGGACTTGATATGTGGTAGGAGTGTTACTTTACCCTCCCCCAAACCCATAACCCCAGTCTAATCATGAGAAAAACATCAGGCAAATCCCAATTGAGGGACATTCTGTAAAATATCAGAACAGTTCTCTTCAAAATTATCAGAGGTCATTGGTAAGAATGTAGACAGCTTGTAGAACCTGGACCAGGTAAGGAAACAAGGCTGTCCCCTAGAGCCTCCAGAAAGGAACAAGCCCTCCTGACACCTTGATTTTAGGCCAGTGAGACCTGGATTGGATGTATGACCTACAGAACTGGAAGAGAATCAATTTATATTGTTTTAAGCCACTAAGTTTGCGGTAATATTTTATTGCAGCAATAGAAAACAAATAGAGTCTGAGAAAGTAAACTGTCACAGCCAAGAGGAGCCTAAGGGGGCTTGATAACTAAGTGTAATGTGATGTCCTGGACGGATCCAGGAACAGAAAAAAGGACATTAAGTAAAACCAAGGAAATCTGAATACCGTATGTACTCTAGTTAACAGTGTATCAATATTAGTCCAATAATTGTGACAAAGGTACCATATTGACGTGCCATATTATTAATATTAATAATAAGAGGAGTGGTGTGGGGTACATGGGAACTCTCTACTGTCCTTGCAATTTTTCTGTGAATTTAAATCTATTCTAAAATAAAATGTTTATTTGACAGAAAAGAAGATAGGAAGTAAGTATCAGTATAATATCGTGCTTCAATGCTTCTAGGTGGAAATGTCCAAATGGATTCTCTAGATAACTGCTTATTACTTACTTTGTGTAGGGGTTCAGTAAAGGATATAGAAATGAATCTATAAGGACCCTGTTCTCTAGGAATTCAGGTTTTACTTGGGAAGGCATGTTTATGAGTTGCTGTAATCCTGGGGAAAAGCAGTAAGTACATACAAGCCACAGGGCTGAAGTTCAAAGGATGTTTGGGTAAGAAAAAAATTTACTCTCACTGTGGGTGGGTGAGGTCACAGTGGACCTTGTGTAGAGGGTAGCGTTTGCCTTCTGCCTTGAAGAGAACCAAGGTTTGAGTATATACCCTGGAAGAGAAAGGAGAGGGCTGAAAATCCAAAAATATTAGAACAAAGGTCTAGCAAAAGAGAGTGTTAGCAGGAAGTCTATAGAATGTAAGTGCCTCAAAGACTGGAATTATGTCTATCTTGTCCATCATTGTATCCTCATTGCTTCCAACAAAACACACAACAGTGGTTCCACGAATATCTGTTGATTAAATGGAAGGAAAATAGTTGGGGAGTAAGTTGTAGAGAACTTGCATGCCAAATTAGTGAGTTTAGCCACTTAAAGTTTTTGAGGAGAACATGATTTGAGCTGTACTGTAGAAAGATTAATTTGGCAAAAGAAGAAGAAATACAATTTAGGCTGCAAAAATGCAGATTAGATAGAAAAGGAGAGGAGGGAAAATATTAAACTTGTACAGGCAAGAAATTACAATAATATTAATCTTATTTATTTGCTAACACTATCACTAGTCTCTATTAAAACTTAATTTGATTTTTATTTATATCAAATTAACCCATATTTTAAAAAGTCAGAAAATTATAATGAAAAATATCAGACTCTTGCTCAAGTCAAACCACCCCAGGTCTCTGTATCAGAGGTAACAACTTTCACCTCTTTTACCTGTTTCTTCTAATAGCTACCTCCTTATTTCTAAATTTCAAATGCATTTGTCTAGTTCTTGATTTTAAAACTTAGATAGTATCTTTCTCATATCAACCTATTATAATACCCTACATTCACTCCCATAATTCCTTTCCCCCATTCTTCTCATGAACATATTTTAACCATATATGGAATTGCTATTTGATAATATATTAATCATATATCAAATTTATATTTGATGCTTTTATTTTATGTTATATAAATACTGTGCATGGCAAAGCCATGTGGACTACTATAATTATTGTTTCCTTTCTTATACTACTTTTTGTTTTTAGTGAAAGTAATAAATGCCTTGGTTTTTGTTTGCTTAGTTTCCTATGGCTCTTTCAATATGAACAAGCAGTCCAGGAAACCTAATAATTTTCTAATCAATTTTTTTAAGATTCTACATGTAAGTGATACCATGTAGTAGTTGTCTTTCTGTGTCTGGCTTATTTTACTTAGTATAATGCCCTCCAGGTTTATCCATGTTGGTGCAAGTGGTAGGATTTCCTTCTTTTTAAGACTGAATAATATTCCTCTGTGTGTGTGTGTGTGTGTGTGTATCATATTTTCTTGAGCCATTCATCTATCAAGGGACACTTAGGTTACTTACATACCTTGCTTATTGTGAATAATGCTGCAGTGAACATAGGAATATTTCTTCAAGCTAATGATTTTATTTCCTTTGGATATATACCCAGAAGTGGAATTGCTGGATCATATGGTAGTTCTCTTTTAAATTTCTTGAGGAACCTCCATACTGTTTTCCACAGTGGCTGCACCAGTTTACATTCCCACCGACAGTGCACAGGTGTGCTTTTCCCCCTCATCCTCACCAACACTTGTTAGCTCTTATGTTTTTGATAATGGACAGTCCAAAAGTGTGAGGTGATATCTTATTGTTGTTTGATCTTCAATTCGCTGATGATTAATGACGCTAAGCGTCTTTTCATGTACCCACTGGCTATTTGTATGTCTTCTTTGAAAAAATATCTATTCAGGTCATTTGCCCATTTTTAAAATCAAGTTATTTGCTGGATGATTGCTGGGTATATGTCCAAAAGAAATAAAATCTAGTTTTAATCTGAAAAAACTTCATACTGTTTTCTATAGTGGCTGTACACCACCTCTAATCCACTTTGAGTTCATTTTTGTGAGTGGTGTAAGATGGGGGCCAATTTCATTCTTTTGCGTGTGAATATCTAATTTTCCCAAAACCATTTATTGAAGAGACTATCTTTCCTCATTGAGTATTCTTGGCTCCCTTGTCAAATATTTGTTTATCATATACGTGTGGGTTTATTTCTGGGCTCTCAGTTCTGTTTCATTGGTCTATGTGTCTGTTTTTATGCTATTACCGTACACTTTGATTACTATAGCTTCATAATAAAGTGTTAAATCAGGAAGCGTGATGCCTCCAGCTGTGTCCTTCTTTCCTAGGATTTCTTTGACTATTTCGGATCTTTTGTGGTTTCTTATGAAATTTAATATTGTTTTTTCTATATCTGGGAATATGCCATTGGGATTTTGATAGGATTTACATTGAATATATAGATGGCTTTGGGTAGAATGGGCATTTTAACAATATTAATTTTCCTGATCTATGAATACAGGATATCTTTCCATCTTTGTGTCTTCTTTAATTTCTTTCATCAACGTCTTAAAATTTCCAGTATACAGATCTTTCATCTCCTTTGTTAAATTTATTCCTAAGTATTATTATTTTGGTGCCATTATAAATGGAATTGTTTTCTTGATTTCCTTTCCAGATAATTAGTTGTTAGTATATAGAAATGCAACTGATTTCTGTATGTTGTTTTAGTATCTTGCAACTTTACTGTATTTGTTCATTAGTTCTAACAGTTTTTTTGTGGAGTCTTTAGTTTCCTATGTATAAGATTGTATCATCTGCTGTCAGAGACCATTTTACTTCTTCCCTTCAGATTTTGATGACTTTTGTTACTTCTTCCTGCCTAATTGTTCTGGCTAGGACTTTTAATTCTATGTTGAAAAGGAGTGGTGAGAGTGGGGCCCCATTTGTCTTATTCCTGATCTTAGTGGGAAATCCTTCAGCCTGTCACCACTGAGTATGATAAATGTGAGTTTGTCATATATGCACTTTGTTATGTCATCTATACCTAGTTTATTGATGGTTATCATAAAGGATGTTAAATTTTGGCAAATGCTTTTTCTCCATCTATTGATATAATCATATAATTTTTATCCTTCATTTGGTTAACACATTGTATCACACTGACTTGTAGATGTTGAGCCATCCTTACATTCCAGGACTAAATCCCACTTGATCGTGGTGTATGATCCTATCAGTGTACTCTTGAATTCAGTTTGCTAATATTTGGTTGAGGAGTTTTGCATCTTTGTTCATCAGGGATACTAGCCTGCTAAAGATCTTTATCTGGTTTTGGTATCAGGGTATGGCTGGCCTCATAAAATGAGTTTAGAAGTATTCCCTCCTCTTTATTTTTTTGGAAGAGTTTAAGATAAATTGGTATTAATTCTTCATTACATGTTTGGTAGAATTCATCATGAAGCCATCTGATCCTGGACTTCTGTCTGTTGGGAGGTTTTGATTACTGATTTAATCTCCTTACTAGTAATTGGTTTGTTCAGATTTTCTGTTTCTTCATGATTCAGTCTTGGTAGATTCTATGTTTCTAGGAATGTATCCATTTCTTCTAGGTAATCTGGTTTGTTAGTGTTCATAGTAGCTTCTTATGATCCTTAGTGTTTGTGTTATTTGTTATCACGTCTCCTCTTTTATTTCTGATTTTATTGATTACGCTCACCCTAGTAACTTCTAAATTCACTGTGATTTTTCTCCAAACCATCATTGAGTTTTCCCTTTTTTCTCCTCTGGTATCCCCTGGCTTGTACCTAACACAGCCAGAACCCTGGAAATAAGCACTATGGTTCAGACAGAGAAAGCTCCAGGAAAAGCCTGGCTTGAGGGGCCAAAAATGAAACTTAAAATTCTTAGAAAGAGTGAGAAGCCCCAATCTGCTACCTCTCTTACTTTTCTCCCTCTGTGCCATCTCCTAGGCAATCCCACCCAATATGTTTAAAGATTTCAGCAAATATAGTGCATAATCCATATATTACCTAGTGGGACCTAAGACAGGCTCTTTAATCAAATATCTGCAATGGAACATGAATATTCACACACTAAGAGGGGTAAATAAAGACTACTATTAGTTTTATATATTTTAAAAATAATTTTGATAGCACAGTAGTTCATATAATGTCAAGGTTTGCTGCCAAGTGAGTATTTTATTATTTATGTTGGCTGCATTGGGTCTTGTGTTACTGTGCACGGGCTTCCTCTAGTTTCTGTGAGCAGGGCTACTCTTCATTGCAGCACGTGGGCTTCTCATTGTGATGGCTTCTCTTGTTGCAGAGCATGGGCTCTAGGCACGCAGGCTTCAGTAGTTGTGGCACACGAGCTCAGTAGTTGTGGCATAGGGGCTTAGTTGCTCTGTGGCATGTGGGATCTTCCCGGACCAGAGCTCAAACCCATCTCCCCTGCATTGGCAGGTGGATTCTTAACCACGGCACCACCAGGGAAGCCCCCAAGTGAGTATTTTAAAATCTAGTTGTCAGAAATTTTGGATTTCGGTGTTACAGATAAGGCATTATTGAATCCTTACCTCTCACTTGGCTTTTGAGGGTAACTAATGCCTCCAGTTCCTTAGCTTTTCTGGAGTTTCTAGGTATGAACCCATACATGACTTACTGACTTCTCCCTCTGCAAATTTAGTGTTGTCTTTCTTTGCTCCGTTAAGTTAGTCTTCACTTGCCCGTCTGCTTTCCATCTTCCAAAATTTGGTTGATGGGCTTCCCTGGTGGCGCAGTGGTTGAGAGTCCGCCTGCCGATGCAGGGGACACGGGTTCGTGCCCCGGTCCGGGAAGATCCCACATGTCGCGGAGCGGCTGGGCCCGTGAGCCATGGCCGTTGAGCCTGCGCGTCCGGAGCCTGTGCTCCGCAACGGGAGAGGCCACAACAGTGAGAGGCCCGCGTACCGCAAAAAAAAAAAATTTGGTTGATATATCTCTTCTGCTCTTTATCTTCTTCTATAATCTTTCACCTTGTATGTGTTTACCTGTTGTATTCCTTGACTGGCTTCTTAGTGAGCTTTCAGGAATGAATGGAGATCATTGGATGTATCCAATCTGTCATGTTTAACCAGAATCCACATGTCAAGGTTAAGTAGGACCCAGAGATATAGATAAAAAATGGTTTGCTAATGATAGGATTCTGCAGGTCTGTAATGAGATTTCAATTAATCAAGAGAAGGGAGTTGCAGAGCAATTGGTAAAGAATAATAATTTCTTACGGTTTTATCATCTGAAGCCCCTCAGAGATGGAATTTCTATTTTAGAGGCATCCACAAACTCATGAACTCTCCCTGGCTGTAGTGGACTAAGTGGTACCCTGCCCCTCCCCTCCCACTCTCCCCTCCCCTCCCAAAAAAAAGATATGTCTACAACCTAGCCTTCAGAGCCTGTGAGTGTTACCTTATAAGGTAAAAGATGAGATTAAGTTAAGCATTTTGAGTGGAGGCTTTATTCAGAATTATCTGGATAGGCTGTAAATGAGGAGGTTTGGAGTTAGACCCACACAGAGAAGGTGACGTGAAGAGGGCATAGAGAGAGAAGGGGCCACAAACCAAGGGCTGCTGATGGCTACCAGAAGCTGGAAGATGCAAGAAATGGATGTTCCCCTAGAGCCTCCAGAAGGGGTGCAGCCCTGCGCATGCCTTGATTTTGGACTTCTGGCTCCAGAACCATGAGAAAATACATTTCTGTTATTCTAAGCCCCCCAGTTTATGATCATTTGTTACGGCAGCCCTAGGGAAACAGTGCACTGGCGCTATAGTATTGTATTGTCTTACCTGAGGGAGAGCAAGTTCTCTTTATGTGAGACAAACATACGTGGGAATTACTTTATTTATAATTTTAGGCAAGTTCGTTCTCTTCTGTGGGCCTCAGTTTTAAAACCTAAAAATTAGGGTTGGTGGTCAGTGATTTGAAAGGCCTCAAAATCTAAAATACTCTTGGTTTGTACAAATCCTTATATGGTAGTGAGGAAATGGACCTATTTGCGTCATCCATGTAGTGAATATGTAAATAAATCCCAAATGAAACTAATACTATTATTACTACCTTGGGACGCCTTAAAAAAGCAAGCAATTTTCGTCTTCTCTTTTGGAATAGCTGTTTAGATGTGCTTGTATATTAAAGCAATAGTATATTTTATATTGGACAACTTGCTTGATTTGTTAGGAATACCTAACCTAAGTTAAACTTTTTATGTAAAATTTGATGTACATAGACTAGTCTACTTTAACAGGCATTTATATTAATCTTATAAAGAAATTATAAGAAATTATATGAAAATCAAATATATAGTGGCTTTTTAATCCCCGTTTTAGTTGTCTAGATTGTTGTCTATGTTCTCTATAAGACTTCTCTTAATTTAAAATTTAATGGATGGCTGATTCAATCACAGAAATTTTTTAATGTTCATGAAAAACACATTTGACTATTGCCAAGTTCAGAGGCCTTTCTCCTTCTTGTTTATAATCTATAACCACAACAGCCTTTGGTCTTATTTCCTTTCATGCTCTTAGGATCTTTGATTTTTCTTTTTAAAAACTATTTTAAAGGACTTCCCTGGTGGCGCAGTGGTTAAGAATCCGCCTGCCGATGCAGGGGACACGGGTTCGAGCCCTGGTCCGGGAAGATCCCACATGCCGCGGAGCAACTAAGCCCGTGTGCCACAACTACTCAGCCTGTGCTCTAGAGCCCGCGAGCCACAACTACTGAGCCCATGTGCCACAACTACTGAAGCCCGTGTGCCTAGAGCCCGTGCTCAGCAACAAGAGAAGCCACTGCAATGAGAAGCCTGAGCACCGCAACAAAGTGTAGCCCCCGCTCGCCGCAGCTAGAGAAAGTCTGTGCGCAGCAGTGAAGACCCAACGCAGCCAAAAATAAATAAATAAAGTAAATAAATTTATATATAAAAAAACTATTTTAAAACATACTTTCTTATTTTCCAACAAGACCACAGAACGTAGACACTATTTTTTCTCCTCACAGAATGTTAGATATTGTAACTAATGCTTCTTAAGCACTTACTATGTACTTCCAAGTTCATACACTCTTACAAGTTCATCACTTTTATTAATTATTGTGAGGTAAGTACCTTATTATCATTCCCAATTTATAGGTAGGAAAATTGAGGCACAGAGATGTTAAATAACTCACATAGTCATATAACCATTGATTTGAAAAGATCCAAGGTTTCAAGTCTGGTAGTGTGTCTCCAAATGCATGCTCTGAACCACTAACCCACAGTGGCTTTCACTGTTTGAAGGGCTGTCAAAATTTAATTGACATTGACCTGCTGTGTTCATGAAATTCACCATCAAGACCTGAAAGGCTCTTCTGGACTCCATGGTATAAAAGAGTTGTTAGAAGTTTTCTCTTTGGTCATTGAGTGACTGTGCTTTTCATATATGTGTGTTAAAAGTAGAGACTATAGTAATCCCATGAGCTCTAATTAGTTGTCCAACATCATGGAAAGCTGCAAACAAATCAGGCGCCCGACTGACCCAAATTCTCTAATTAATAAATTCAGGGATAAGAATAACCATATTCTATCCTGCCCTACTACTTATTCTTTACTTGGGCTGTGGGGTGCTTCCTTGCCCTGGGCTGCAGGCATCTTACCTGATTACTTCGTGAAGGTTCAGATCAAAAAGTCTAGGGTTAACAGGTACACACTACTATATATAAAATAGATAAACAACAAGGACCTACTGCGTAGCACAGGGAACTGTATCTTGTAATAACCTGTAATGGAAAAGAATCTGAAAAAGAATATATCTATATCTATCTATTTGTATATATATCTGAATCGCTTTACTGTACACCTGAAACTAGCAACATTGTAAGTCAAGTATACTTCAATAAAAAAAAAAATTTTTTTAAATAGTCCAGTTTTTTTCATCTTTCCAGATTGCCTCTTGACTGAGGGTATATGAGGTGTCATCCTCACGACAGAGAAGAGCAGCCCTGAGTGTAACATCCTGGGGGAAGGAGGGGCGGGGGAGGTTTGTCAGAGCCTGACTGACAGAGAGCAGCCCTACAGCCAGTCACCCCTAAAGAAAAGCACATTTTCTCCTAATGCTGTAAGTGTTCTGCTAATGGGGATTTTCAAGCACCGGATCACGATCATTTCACTCTGCGCTATTGAGCCGCGGCATCTGTGGCCTGAGTGAAGCTGGGAGCGTGGTGACCCCTCTTCTTTTCACTGACTTCCTCCCCCGTGCTTTCTCAGCTCTGCAGAGCTGGATAAGACAGGGATCAAATCACAAGCGGCTCTGGGTTCCAAGAGAGAGAAACTGGGCAAAGGATAGGTAACTCATGTGGGCAAACTTTCGTGGTAGCGTCTTCGCGAGACTTGTCAGGTCGGAAAGAAGGGGGCGGGGAAATCAAGAAAACCACGTGCTGAGCATCGTATTCGTGAATCTTTTCCACATTTGCTCTGCTTCTGAATCTGCCAGTGGAACTAAAGAAATGAAGACCTGGGCGCAGTTATAACTCTGCAGGATTTAATAGCACTGGTACTTTCCCCATGTTGATCAGAAATTCATTTTTGATGAAATTGATGAATTTCTATGGTAAACTATCTCAGGCTAGTGAGGATTTCCACATTCTTAAATACATCTAAAATCCTAACATGTGACTCTCCTTGTGGTGTTTACTCACATCTATTTAATAAGTAAGATGAAAGGTACAAAGGAACCAAGATATAGTATAATTGATCTTGTGGTGTTGTGTAGGGTATTAAATATTTGTTTTATACTTCATTATTCAGAGTTTCCAGGGACTAGGAAATGGCCATGTTGAGGACAATATAGACACTAGACACATAAGGTGCACTGAAAAAAACTCAAATTAATAAACACTTCTCCAGCACCCACTGTCTGCCGAATATGCCAGGTTCTGTACATACACGAATATGTTCTTCCTTCACAGAGTTTACCGTCTAGCAAAGAAGCTCACAGGCTAGTTGTATATGAACTAATTCTAGCATGTTAATAATAGTGTTGTTATTAAGACATGTCTTATGCCAAGTCAGGGTATTATTGTACAATAATAAGGAGTCAAATTAAAATAGTAGGAGACAAAAGGGAACACAGTGCTGTCTATCTCCTTGTGGCATCTGCCATCTTGGTTACCCTTGTGTTGGCTGTTGTGGGTGGCTGAACTGTCAGCTCCCTTCTCTCTTACCTCCTCCTGTGAGTCCCTTCCAAGCTATGTTCTTAGAGAGGCTGCCCTGCTGGATAGCGACCTTGTAAGAGGGCTTTGTGGGGAGCTGCATTCCCTGCTAGTGTCTCTAAACATGTTCAAGGTCCATTTACAGAGAACAGAGAGTCCTCCCTGTTCCAAGTCCTACAAAAGATATGTTGTTCTTTTAAATGACCTACAAAAAGCTGAAAGCTCTTTAGTAATCCCTGGTGATCCTGTGGCATTCCCTCCAGCTAGTTTGTCTCAGGGTAGAGAAGGATCTGGGTCACATCCACTGTCTAAAGTTTTGCTAAAGTTATGTCAAGGGCATACTTACATGTGGGCCACAACCGGCTATGTGGAACTGCAACTCTTTTTTTCATTAAGGCAAGATCCAGAAATTAAACTCTCTTGATAGTACTTGGTGGAAAGTCAATTCACCCAAGAAAAGCCAGGGACAAACCAACTATTCTCAAGTTCATAAAGTGGAAAAGGGGCTACAAAGCTTCCAGGGAGCATAAGCTATGGAAAGTTCCAAGTACTGAGCATTGCATCAGAGTCTGTCTGGATGACTGGAACAATCATGCCTACATAGGCAGGAAACAATATTCTTTTGAATAGCCCATGAAGTAACTTTGGAGCCCATATTTGGGAGGGGCAGATAATGTGAACAGGAAGCTGTATTTCAGGATATTTACTTACGGCAAAGCACACATTTGAGTTAACGTTCCCACCCAGGATTCACTGTGTGTATGAGTTCAGGTGAATTTTGCTTACGGTATTTAAAAGTTGGTTAAAAATCACATTGTCAAGTAGAAGTGCAGGTGTACATAGGGACTCTTTTAAGGCCTGCTTCTATCACAGCATAAGCATTTGTGAGCTCCTTTAATGTGGTAGAAATACAACTATAACCCAGACCTCTACACGTTCATTCTCAAAAAAAGAAAAAAAAATACCCTGAGTTCTGCTAGTTGAAAATAACGTGTATAGTTCCATACATCAGAGCTTCTTCAATTACACAGCTGTGGCAGATTGCACCTTAGCTCTCTGGAGATGCTCAAATGTAGGTTTTGCTGTACAGACAGACATGCCACAGAGACTGCAGTTACCCTGCATTTTGCGATTGATGGCATGTGGCTCAAATTTAAGAAACACAACAAACAATTTTTGTGTTTAAAATATTTGTTATTTCACATGCAGTTTATAACCACAGTACCTCAACCTTAATCCAATGATAGCTTCCAGTATCATCTTCATAGAGAGGCCTTTTGGGGTCTCTGTGGCTTCAGGGCTTAGACGAGTGTGCAACATTCTGGAATTTTAGAGTAGAGTATCTCTAGCTTGCTGTGGGCCCAGAGTCAAGTTTCAGTTTCCTTTACTTATATAATACATGTGTTTCTTCTTCTTCTTCTTCTTTTTTTTTTTTTTTTTTGCGGTACGCGGGCCTCTCATCGCTGCAGCCTCTCCCGTTGCGGAGCACAGGCCCCGGACACGCAGGCTCAGCGGCCATGGCTCACGGGGCCCAGCCGCTCCGCGGCATGTGGGATCTTCCCGGACCGGGGCACGAACCTGCGTCCCCTGCATCGGCAGGCGGACTCTCAAGCACTGCGCCACCAGGGAAGTCCCATGTTTTTCTTCTTGACCCACTTTACATTTTTGTCCTTTTAGGTGGTAGTGTAATAACTAAGGATAACCCAGAGGCCAGATTCTTTGCTCCCTTGCCTGTCTGGCCAGCACTTTGTGGAAGAACATGATGTTCTCATCACTCCTCAGCCTATAAAGAAGATGATGCAGCCCTTGTCTTTGGGGCCCCGCCGCTCTTTTCCGCGGACCTCTTGGAACACTTGGCAGTGGTACAGTGAATATGGTGTGTGCTCCCAGGTGGGACCCATCTTCCAGCGGGGGTGATTCACAGTGTAATCCTGATGTTAGACTATTTATGACCTTGAAACAGAATCAAAATTGTCTTTGCTTTATCTCTGTTTGGGAAACATATTTTGGACCTTATAAAAGTAGGTATAATATTCTCATCGTCCAAGGACACAATTTTGACAGTCCTGACTCCTCCTCTCCTCCTCTCTTGCTTTAGAGTTATGCGAAAAGTGTAGTGGCTTTATATTCATTTTTAAGTCTTCCAGCCAAAATCATTCACATCTGTACTTCCTGAGTACTGGGCCAAGCTAGAGTTGAGAGAAATTATCCTCATCATTTCACGTTCTGAATGTTATATATAGGTTATAGAAAAAGTCATAAGGGTAAGTAACGTCCATCCATCATTACCACATATATTTCACAGAGTTTTCTATTGCATGGAATTCAATTTAAGGTTATGTAGTTACTATAAATAAGGAAAGGATAAGAGCTAACATTTACATGGCATTTTCCAAACATTAATTAATTCAGCAGCAAAATAAATATTATACCTTGTGACAGAAAGCTGCCTAAGTTTTATAACTAAATTATTGATTACTTGAGAAATGTTTTGGTTGAATGGTGATTAGATAAGCAGGGTTAAAAAAAAAAAAAGGACTGTATGGCAAAGTGTTCTTTTGTTTTATGTTTGTATTGAATAATTCAGTGGGCCCAACTGTTCACAGGGAATACACCCGGGAGTTTAACTTAATGCAGAGGTAGGCACACAGTAGCCAGCTCATACATTTCAGAGAGTCAAGAAAAGTTTAAAACATTACTTAGAGGTAAACGAATTCGGAACATAGGCCAGAGACCAGTGATTTGCTAAGGGAGGATAGATGGTAAGGGTATCGGTTTCTTACGGCTGTTGTAACAAAGTGCTACAGGCTTGACACAACAGACATTTGTCGTTTTCCAGTTCTGGAGGTCAGAAGATGGAAATGGGTCTCACTGGTGTAAAATCAAGTTATCAGCAATGACACATCTGTTTCTGGAGGTTCTAGGGGAGAATGTGTTTTCTTGTCTTTTCCAGCTCCTAAGGCTGCTGGCATGTCTTAGCTGCTGTCCCCGCCCTTCCGCACCCAACCTCCCTCAGCTGCTGCTGAGTCTTTCTGACATGGCATCATTCAACACTGCCTCTTCTGCCTTCTTCTTCCACCTTTAAGGACATTTTACATTGGACCCACCTGGATGATTCAGGATAATCTTGCCATTTAAAAACCAGGTCGTTGGCAACCTAATTCCAATGCAGTCGTAATTCCTCTTTCCCATGTAACCTGCAATGTTCCAAGATTAGAACACAGACATCTTGTGAAGGGGCAGGCTTTAATGTACCTACCACAGCAAGGTGATATGATATAGTCATGTGATATAGCAGAATGCCCACTCAGGACTGGCTCTAACTTGACAATCCTTATCCAAGTCTCAGCTTATGTCTTTGGGATCTCTACCTTAATACAGTTGGAGGGAATTACCCAAGTCAGAAATCTGAACATGATCTTTAAAAATTTTTTTCCCACCCCTTATATCCAATTTTATCACTAAGATCTGTTAATTTTCCTCTTAAATATCTCCTGAATTTCTTCCCCTTGTTGCATCCCTTATGTAACCTTAGCTCAGATTCCCATCGTCTTTCACCTGAATAATTGCCTTTAGCTCCGAGCGAGTGTTCATATTTAAAATCTTTACACTTAGTCCGTTTCCGTTTCGCATTACAACACGAATATGTTTATGTCATTCTCCTTGTTAATGGCTCCCACCCTTCATAGCACTGATTCACATCTGGGTTGGGAGAGTCAGAACCTTTTCTTTTTTTTTTTTTACATCTTCATTGGAGTATAATTGTTTTACAATGGTGTGTTAGTTTCTGCTTTATAACAATGTGAATACGTTATACATATACATATGTTCCCATATCTCCTCCCTCTTGTGTCACCCTCCCTATCCCACCCATCCAGGTGGTCACAAAGCACTGAGCTGATCTCCCTGTGCCATGCGGCTGCTTCCCACTAGCTAACTATTTTACGTTTGGTAGTGTATATACGTCCATGCCACTCTCTCACTTTGTCACAGCTTACCCTTCCCCCTCCCCATATCCTCAAGTCCATTCACTAGTAGGTCTGCGTCTTTATTCCCGTCTTACCCCTAGGTTCTTCATGACTTTTTTTTTCTTAGATTCCATATACATGTGTTAGCATACAGTATTTGTTTTTCTCTTTCTGACTTACTTCACTCTGTACGACACACTCTAGGTCCATCCACCTCACTACAAATAACTCAATTTCATTTCTCTTTATGGCTGAGTAATATTCCATTGTATATATGTGCCACATCTTCTTTATACATTCATCCGATGATGGACACTTAGGTTGTTTCCATCTCCTGGCTATTGTAAATAGAGCTGCAATGAACATTTTGGTACATGACTCTTTTTGAATTATGGTTTTCTCAAGGTATATGCCCAGTAGTGGGATTGCTGGGTCATATGGTAGTTCTATTTGTAGTTTTTGAAGGAACCTCCATACTGGTCTCGATAGTGGCTGTACCAATTCACATTCCCACCAGCAGTGCAAGAGTGTTCCCTTTTCTCCACTACCTCTCCAGCATTTATTGTTTCTAGATTTTTTGATGGTGGCCATTCTGACCGGTGTGAGATGATACCTCATTGTAGTTTTGATTTGCATTTCTCTAATGATTAATGATGTTGAGCATCCTTTCATGTGTTTGTTGGCAGTCTGTATATCTTCTTTGGAGAAATGTCTATTTAGGTCTTCTGCCCATTTTTGGATTAGGTTGTTTGTTTTTTTGTTATTAAGCTGCATGAGCTGCTTATAAATTTTGGAGATTAATCCTTTGTCAGTTGCTTCATTTGCAAATATTTTCTCCCATTCTGAGGGTTGTCTTTTGGTCTTGTTTATGGTTTCCTTTGCTGTGCAAAAGCTTTGTAGTTTCATTAGGTCCCATTTGTTTATTTTGTTTTTATTTCCATTTCCCTAGGAGGTGGGTCAAAAAGGATCTTGCTGTGATTTATGTCATAGAGTGTTCTGCCTATGTTTTCCTCTAAGAGTTTGGCATTACAATTAGGTCTTTAATCCATTTTGAGCTTATTTTTGTGTATGGTGTTAGGCACTGTTCTAATCTCATACTTTTACATGTACCTGTCCAGTTTTCCCAGTACCACTTATTGAAGAGGCTGTCCTTTCTCCACTGTACAGTCCTGCCTCATTTATCAAAGATAAGGTGTCCATATGTGTGTGGGTTTATCTCTGGGCTTTCTATCCTGTTCCATTGATCTATCTTTCTGTTTTTGTGCCAGTACCATACTGTCTTGATTACTGTAGCTTTGTAGTATAGTCTGAAATCAGGGAGCCTGATTCCTCCAGCTCCGTTTTTCATTCTCAAGATTGCTTTGGCTATTTGGGGTCTTTTGTGTTTCCATATAAATTGTGAAATTTTTTGTTCTAGTTCTGTGAAAAATGCCAGTGGTAGTTTGATAGGAATTGCTTTGAATCTGTAGATTGCTTTGGGTAGTAGAGTCATTTTCACAATGTTGATTCTTCCAATCCAAGAACATGGTATATCTCTCCATCTATTTGTATCATCTTTAATTTCTTTCATCACTGTCTTATATTTTCTACATACAGGTCTTTTGTCTCCTTAGGTAGGTTTATTCCTAGATATTTTATTCTTTTTGTTCAGATGGTAAAAGGGACTGTTTTCTTGATTTCACTTTCAGATTTTTCATCATTACTGTATAGGAATGCCAGAGATTTCTGTGCCTTAATTTTATATCCTGCTACTTTACCAAATTCATTGATTAGCTCTAGTAGTTTTCTGGTAGCATCTTTAGGGTTCTCTATGTATAGGATCATGTCATCTGCAAACAGTGACAGCTTTACTTCTTCTTTTCCGATTTGGATTCCTTTTATTTCCTTTTCTTCTCTGATTGCTGTGGCTAAAACTTCCAAAACTATGTTGAATAAGAGTGGTGAGAGTGGGCAACCTTGTCTTGTTCCTGATCTTAGTGGAAATGCTTTCAGTTTTTCACCATTGAAGACAATGTTGGCTGTGGGTTTGTCATATATGGCCTTTATTAGGTTGAGGAAAGTTCCCTCTATGCCTACTTTCTGCAGGGTTTTTATCATAAATGGGTGTTGAATTTTGTCAAAAGCTTTCTCTGCATCTATTGAGATGATCATATGGTTTTTCTCCTTCAATTTGTTAATATGGTGTATCACGTTGATTGATTTGCGTATATTGAAGAATCCTTGCATTCCTGGAATAAACCCCACTTGATCATGGTGTATGATCCCTTTAACATGCTGTTGGATTCTGTTTGCTAGGATTTTGTTGAGGATTTTTGCATCTTGTTCATCAGTGATACTGGCGTGTAGTTTTCTTTCTTTGTGACATCCTTGTCTGGTTTTGGTATCAGGGTGATGGTGGCCCCGTAGAATGAGTTTGGGAGTGTTCCTCCCTCTGCTATATTTTCGAAGAATTTGAGAAGGATCGGTGTTAGCTCTTCTCTAAATGTTTGATAGAATTCGCCTGTGAAGCCATCTGGTCCTGGGCTTTTGTTTGTTGGAAGATTTTTAATCACAGTTTCAATTTCAGTGCTTGTGATTGGTCTGTTCATATTTTCTATTTCTTCCTGATTCAGTCTTGGCAGTTGTGCATTTCTAGGAATTTGTCCATTTCTTCCAGGTTCTCCATTTTATTGGCATAGAGTTGCTTGTAGTAATCTCTCATGATCTTTTGTATTTCTGCAGCATCAGTTGTTACTTCTCCTTTTTCATTTCTAATTCTATTGATATGAGTCTTCTCCCTTTTTTCTTGATGAGTCTGGCTAATGGTTTATCAATTTTGTTTATCTTCTCAAAGAACAAGCTTTTAGTTTGATTGGTCTTTGCTATTGTTTCCTTCATTTCTTTTTCATTTATTTCTGATCTGATCTTTATGATTTCTTTCCTTCTGCTAACTTTGGAGTTTTTTTGTTCTTTCTCTAATTGCTTTAGGTGCAAGTTTAGGTTGTTTATTCGAGATCTTTCCTGTTTCTTAAGGTAGGATTGTATTGCTATAAACTTCCCTTTTAGAACTGCTTTTGCTGCATCCCATAGGTTTTGGGTCGTCGTGTCTCCATTGTCATTTGTTTCTAGGTATTTTTTGATTTCCTTTTTGATTTCTTCAGTGATCACTTCGTTATTAAGTAGTGTATTGTTTAGCCTCCATGTGTTTGTATTTTTTACAGATCTTTCCCTGTAATTGATATCTAGTCTCATAGTGTTGTGGTCGGAAAAGATACTTGATACAATTTCAATTTTCTTAAATTTACCAAGGCTTGATTTGTGACCCAAGATATGATCTATCCTGGAGAATGTTCCATGAGCACTTGAGAAAAACGTGTATTCTGTTGTTTTTGGCTGGAATGTCCTATAAATATCAATTAAGTCCATCTTGTTTAATGTATCATTTAAAACTTGTGTTTCCTTATTTATTTTCATTTTGGATGATCTGTCCGTGGGTGAAAGTGGGGTGTTAAAGTCCCCTACTGTGAATGTGTTACTGTCGATTTCCCCTTTTATGGCCGTTAGTATTTGCCTTATGTATTGAGGTGCTCCTATGTTGGGTGCATAAATATTTACAATTGTTATATCTTCTTCTTGGATCAATCCCTTGATCATTATGTAGTGTCCTTCTTTGTCTCTTGTAATAGTCTTTATTTTAAGGTCTATTTTGTCTGATATGAGAATTGCTATTCCAGCTTTCTTTTGATTTCCATTTGCATGGAATATCTTTTTCCATCCCCTCACTTTCAGTCTGTATGTGTCCCTAGGTCTGAAGTGGGTCTCTTTTAGACAGCATATATACGGGTCTTGTTGTTGTATCCATTCAGCCAGTCTGTGCCTTTTGGTGGGAGCATTTAATCCATTTACATTTAAGGCAATTATCGATATGTATGTTCCGATTACCATTTTCTTAATTGTTTTGGGTTCGTTATTGTAGGTCTTTTCCTTCTCTTGTGTTTCTTGCCTAGAGAAGTTCCTTTAGCATTTATTGTAAAGCTGGTATGGTGGTGCTGAACTCTCTCAGCTTTTGCTTGTCTGTAAATGTTTTAATTTCTCCATCAAATCTGAATGAAATCCTTGCTGGGTAGCATAATCTTGGTTGTAGGTTTCTCTCCTTCATCACTTTAAATATGTCCTGCCACTCCCTTCTGGCTTGCAGAGTTTCTGCTGAAAGATCAGCTGTTAACCTTATGGGGATTCCCTTGTGTGTTATTTGTTGTTTTTCCCTTGCTGCTTTTAATATGTTTTCTTTGTATTTAATTTTTGACAGTTTGATTAATATGTGTCTTGGCATGTTTCTCCTTGGATTTATCCTGTATGGGACTCTCTGTGCTTCCTGGACTTGATTAACTATTTCCTTTCCCATATTAGAGAAGTTTTCAACTATAATGTCTTCAAATATTTTCTCAGTCCCTTTCTTTTTCTCTTCTTCTTCTGGAACCCCTATAATTCGAATGTTGGTGTGTTTCATGTTGTCCCAGAGGTCTCTGAGACTGTCTTCAGTTCTTTTCATTCTTTTTTCTTTATTCTGCTCTGCTGTAGTTATTTCCACTATTCTATCTTCCAGGTCACTTATCCATTCTTCTGCCTCAGTTATTCTGCTATTGATCCCATCTATAGTATTTTTAATTTTATTTATTGTGTTGTTCATCGTTGCTTGTTTCATCTTTAGTTCTTCTAGGTTCTTGTTAAATATTTCTTGCATTTTCTCTATTCTATTGCCAAGATTTTGGATCATCTTTACTATCATTATTCTGAATTCTTTTTCAGGTAGACTGCTTATTTCCTCTTCAGTTGTTAGGTCTGGTGGGTTTTTACCTTGCTCCTTCAACTACTGTGTGTTTTTCTGTCTTCTCATTTTGCTTATCTTACTGTGTTTGGGGTCTCCTTTTTGCAGGCTGCAGGTTCGTAGTTCCCGTTGTTTTTGGTGTCTGTCCCCAGTGGCTACAGTTGGTTCAGTGGGCTGTGTAGGCTTCCTGGTGGAGGGGACTAGTGCCTGTGTTCTGGTGGATGAGGCTGGATCTTGTCTTTCTGGTGGGCAGGTCCATGTCTGGTGGTGTGTTTTGGGATGTCTGTGGACTTATTATGATTTTAGGCAGCCTCTCTGCTAATGGGTGGGGTTGTGTTCCTGTCTTGCTAGTTGTTTGGCATAGGGTGTCCAGCACTGTAGCTTGCTCGTCGTTGAGTGAAGCTGAGTGTTGGTGTTGAGATGGAGATCTCTGGGAGATTTTCGCCATTTGATATTACATGGAGCGGGGAGGTCTCTTGTGGACCAGTGTCCTGAAGTTAGCTCTCCCACCTCAGAGGCACAGCATCTGACTCCTGGCTGCAGCACCAAGAGCCTTTCATCCACATGGCTCAGAATAAAAGGGAGAGGAAAGAAAGAAAGAGAGAGAGAGAGAGAGAGGGAGGGAGGGAGGGAGAAAGAAAGGAAGGTAGGAAGGAAGGAAGGAAGGAAGAAAGAAAGAAGATAAAATAAAGTAAGATAAAATAAAATAGTTATTAAAATAAAAAGTAATTATTAAGAAAAAAAATTTTTTTAAGAAAGAAAAAAAACGGACGGATAGAACCCTAGGACAAATGGTGAAAGCAAAGCTATACAGACAAAATCTCACACAGAAGCATACACATACACACTCACAGAAAGAGAAAAGGGGGAAAAAATAATCTATCTTGCTCCCAAAGTCCACCTCCTCAATTTGGGATGATTCGTGGTCTATTCAGGTATTCCACAGATGCAGGGTACATAAAGCTGATTGTGGAGGTTTAATCTGCTGCTCCAGATGCTGCTGGGAGAGATTTCCGTTTCTCTTCTTTGTTCGCACAGCTCCCGGGGCTCAGCTTTGGCTTTGGCCCCGCCTCTGCGTGTAGGTCGCCGGAGGCGGGCGTCTGTTCTTCGCTCAGACAGGACGGGGCTAAAGGAGCAGCTGCTTTGGGGGCTCTGGCTCACTCAGGCCGGGGGGGAGGGAGGGGCACGGAGTGCGTGCGGGGCAGGCCTGTGGCGGCAGAGGCCGGCGTGACGTTGCACCAGCCTGAGGCGTGCCGTGTGTTCTTCCGGGGAAGTTGTCCCTGGATCCCGGGACCCTGGCAGTGGCGGGCTGCACAGGCTCCCGGGAGGGAGGTGTGTAGAGTGACCTGTGCTTGCACACAGGCTTCTTGGTGGCGGCAGCAGCAGCCGTAGCGTCTCATGCCCGTCTCTGGGGTCCGCGCTTTTAGCCGCGGCTCACGCCCGTCTCTGGAGCTCCTTTAAGCAGCGCTCTTAATCCCCTCTCCTCACGCACCAGGAAACAAAGAGGGAAGAAAAAGTCTCTTGCCTCTTCAGCAGGTCCAGACTTTTCCCCGACTCCCTACCGGCCAGCCGTGGTGCACTAACCCCTGCAGGCTGTGTTCACACCGCCAACCCCAGTCCTCTCCCTGTGTTCCGACCGAAGCCCGAGCCTCAGCTCCCAGCCCCACGCAACCCGGCGGGTGAGCAGACAAGCCTCTCGGGCTGGTGAGTGCCGGTCGGCACCGATCCTCTGTGCGGGAATCTCCCCGCTTTGCCCTCCGCACCCCTGTTGCTGTGCTCTCTTCCGTGGCTCCGAAGCTTTCCCCCTCTGCCACCCACAGTCTCCGCCCGCGAAGGGGCTCCTAGTGTGTGGAAACCTTTCCTCCTTCACCGCTCCCTCCCACTGGTGCAGGTCCCGTCCCTATCCTTTTGTCTCTGTTTATTCTTTTTTCTTTTGCCCTACCCAGGTACGTGGGGAGTTTCTTGCCCTTTGGGAGGTCTGAGGTCTTCTGCCAGTGTTCAGTAGGTGTTGTGTAGGAGTTGTTCCACATGTAGATGTATTTCCGTTGTATCTGTGGGGAGGAAGGTGATCTCCGCGTCTTACTCTTCCGCCATCTTCCCCCTCTCTCAAAATGTTTAACTTCTGAGCTTCAGTTTTCTACTGGTAGTGTTGGAGGGTCTTCTGCAGAGGCGGGGGGGTGGTGGCTGTGCCTCACCGTAAGGACAACAACACTGGCAGCAGAAGTTCTGGGAAGTACTCCTTGGCGTGAGCTCTCCCAGAGCCCGCCAGTAGCTCCACCACCAGAACCTTATTTTTTAATTTAAAATATTTTTAAATCTTTTATTGAAGTATAGTTGATTTACAATGTTGTTTTTCAGGTGTACAGCAAAGTGATTCAGATATATATATAGATAGATATATATATAGATATATATATACAAAAGATATTGAATATATAAGATATTGAATACAGTTCCCTGTGCTATACAGGAAGTTTTTGTCATTTATCTATTTTATGTATAGTAGTGTGTGTTTGTGAATCCTAATTTATCCTCCCCCCACTTTCCACTTTGGTAACCCTAAGTTTGTTTTCTGTCTGTGAATCTATTTCTGCTTTGTAAATAAGTTCATTTGTATCATTTTTTAGATTCCACACATAAGCACTATTATATGACATTTGTCTTTCTGTGTCTGGCTTACTTCACTTTGTATGATAATCTCTGGGTCCATCCATGTTGCTGCAAATGGCATTATTTTATTATTTTTTAAGCTGAGTAATAGTACATTGTATATATAAAGCACATCTTCTTCATCCATTCATCTGTCCATGGACATTTAGGCTGCTTCCACGTCTTGGCTATTTTAAGTCACGCTGCTATGAACACTGGCATGCATGTATCTTTTCGAATTAGAGTTTTCATCACACAAAAAAGAAGCTTCTTAAAAGGCATTCTGAATTATATAAATTTCCACTCGCCTGCCCCAAGATGTGCGTGTATCTACACTAAATTAACACAAGTACGGATTCAGAGTAATTATTTTGTTCTCCATGGTCTCTTAAAACTTTTCTCTATGGGGCTGGATTTTCCTCTGCTCAAGATGGAAACCCCACTATCTATTCAATCTTAGGAAATACAACGTCGTAGGATCATCAAATACAGCTGGAGAAAATTACCCAAAACAGAAACCCAAGCGTGATCCTCAGAAACCTCTCGTCCTCACCACCTGTATGAAATGTGTCCATCAAGAGCTGTCAGTTTTGCCTCTTAGACATCTCTTGAATTTGTCTAGTTCCACATTACAGACAAAACTTCAAATTCATTCAGGTTAGAGCTGTTGCCCTTTTCCTAGGTAAGGCCAGCTGTAGAAAGCTTGCAGTTGGGGAAGAGTACGTGGTCAGCTTTTTCTTTCTGTGCTCGTTCTTCTTCCCTCAGCTTAGGAACAGTGACTCCTGATCTGTTTGACTAGAGGAGGAGAAGGTATGTGGGCTGGAAATCTCTTACTTGACTGGTCTATACAAAACCTGATCTCAGACTCTCAGGACCTGACTGAAATTGAAAGCTCCTTCTTCTTGGGTGGTAAACTTGTGAGTCTTCTGGGAGCTCTCATTTGCACTCCCCTTGATGTAGGTGGTAGACTCTTCTCTGACTCTAGGGACACTATCATATGATATGTGATACTGTGCTGAGGCCTGTTTCCTCGCTGGGTGATCTTATAATAAAAGAGCTCACACGTGGCCCACTTCTACTGATGGGAAAGACTCCAACATACTTCGTGTCAACCTCGTGTTGGGAGTTCAGGTGACCGAAATCTGCTGCCTTTCATTCCCTCCTCCTGCCTGGAACAGCTATCCAGCCCCACTCTGCCTTGTGGGATTTTCAGGTGAAAGGCAGACTCCAATCCACGCTTCACCCCAATAGCAAAGACACCTATCCATCTCTCTGTTGAAGCTCTTTCATTAGGGTTGAGTGAGGGGTGGATGAGGCCTTTCTCATAGCAAACCAACCCACAGGTAGTTCTTTCTGGGGTCCCCAAGAATCTTCTCCAAGACTCCTCCCTCAACTCTTTTATATTCTTCACATGGGTGAGAGGTTTAAGAGTCTCTAGTAAGTACTTTTATTATTAGGCTTTACTTGGTGTGATGGTTCATTTTTTGTGTCAACTTGACTGGGCCACAAGTTGCCCAGATATTTGGCCAAACATTGGTCTGGGTGTTTTGGGATGCGATTGACTTTTAAATCAGCAGACTTGGTATAGGAGATTGCCCTCCCCAGTGTGGGTGAGCTTCAGCCAATCAACTGAAGGCCTGAATAGAACAAAAAGGCTGATTCTCCCCTGAGTAAGAGAGAATTCCTCTTGCCTCACTGCCTTTGAACTGAGACTTTGGCTTTGTCCTGCCTTTGGACTTGAACTACACCATCGGCTCTCCTGGTTCTTGGGTCTTTGTACTTGAGCGGGAATGGTGCTATCAGCTCTCCTGGGCTTTCAGCTTGCTGACTCATATATATACATCCTATTGGTTCTATTTCTCTGGAGGACCCTGACTAATACACTTGGAGATCTATCTCACAATTAATTTTGCTTTGTGATACTTGTTGCCTTATGTTCTTAGCCAAACTTCCGTTGGAACATTCTGAGAAGTGTTATCGGTAGGAGTTTTGTGTGATGCGTGTGGACGGTATAGAAGCGGAAGGGTGAAAAGCTCTTTCCTCCAGATCTGTGCTGTCCAATACAGTAGGCACTAGCCATGTGTGCCTATTTAAATGTAAATGTAAAACAATTAAGTTAAAATTCGACTTCCTCCATGGCACCAGCCACATTTCAGGACTCAAGAGCTACAAATTCTAGTGTCTACCCCATTGCATAGTACAGATATGGAACATTTCTCTCAACACAGAAAGTTCTGTTGGGCAGCATTGTTCTAGATTGTCTGCGAGTGCATGAGAGAACATGCCAGGCCTTTCTTTCTTCTGACCAAATGACCATCATTCTCTAGCTCACACCCTAACCTAGGCATGGAGAAAAGTTTACTACTCTTTGTGTTTCACCCGGATCGCTTTCTCTCCCTTCTTTCTTTTCCCATCTTTCTTGCTCGGTTTCTTACTCCACTGAAGGGTCCTTTATACTGTGAAACTTTCCTTATTTCTAGGAGGAGAGATCCTTCCCTTTGATCTCATGATGTCCCAGCTATACCGCTACTCTAACACTTATTTATTAAATAACACTAACAGATTAAATTGTTAGTGTTCATGTCTTGTCATTGGGTTCTGAACTTCTTAGAAACAGAGACTGTTGCTGTTATGTCTGTGTACCCACCTACCATAGCACCTGGCGTGAAGAAGACACTCAAACCTACTTGTTAAGGACTCCCTGGTACACTGCACCTCACGACATTCAGAACCACTGGATCCATCCACTCCTGGTCCAACCTAGAATCTATTCTTAATGCAATTACGCCTAAGGCCCATCATTAGTCTCTTATATAATTTAATTCATGACCTAGTGTTATGGGTTAAATTGTGTTTTTCCAAAGTTCCTATGTTGAAGCCGTAACCCACGGGACCTCGGACTGTGACTGTTCTTTGGGGAGAGAGCCTTTAAAGAGATAATTAAGTTAAAATGAGGCTATTAGGGTGGTCCCCAATTCAATCTGACAGGTACTCTTATAAGAAGAGGAAATTTGGACACACAAGGAGATGCTAGGGATGAGGGCCCAGTGAGAAGGTGGCCGTCTGTGAGCAAAGGAAGGAGGCCTCAGGAGAAGCAGCCCTGCTGACACCTCAGCCTTCTGGTCTCCAGAACTCTTGAGAAAATAAATTTGTGATCGTTTGTTATGGCAGACCTAGCAAATAAATATACCTAGAAAGACATCCAATACATTCAAGTAATTTTTGCACGTATTGGTACATATATGAGTATGTATAATTAGGGTAGAATAATTTTCAGAATTTGACAGGAAGCCAACTTTAAATCCAATTGAAGAGGTTCCTAGTTGGCAGAATGCATTGCTTGGTACCCAAAGCTGCATGCTCAAGCTTGGGAGGACTTGACTATCCCCCTGGCTGTCTCATCTTGTTTCTCTCGAAGGATGGCAGCACTGAGATCTTTTATGCTAGGCCTTTGTCACCCTCTGGAGAGCTGCTGCTGCTTTCCTAAAATGCCTGTCTCCTGCATTGCATCATCTCATGCAGTGATTTGGTGTTGACCTAGAATCCCAGCCTCCACTTCTTTTAACCCCCACTTCATACCAGATGGGACAAACTATGGTACAGGAAGGAAAAAGCTTTCAGGGAGCAAGGTATCCAGTGTCACAGATACATACGCAGTTTCTATCCACCTTCAGAAATTAGATTTGAAAACCCAGAGTGTCCAAGCTAACAAATAAAGCAATGAAACATGTAGGATAAAAAGCAGAGGATGATGAAGTGTTGAACAAGAATTCATTCTGATCTGCACAAGATTTCAGAAAGACCTTTAGATCTGAGGGATGAGCCAGTGGTGGCAGCTGAAATTTATCTGTCTATCTATCTCAGCTTTATTGAGTATAATTAACATATAACATGCTTAATTTAAGGTATACAATGCAGTAATTTTATATGTGTATATATTGCAAAATGCTTAGTACAATAAGGTTAGTTAACACATCCATCACCTCACATAAGTTACAATTTTTTTAAAGAAAAATCTACTGTCTTAGCATCTTTCAAATATATAATACAGTATTGTTAACTGTAGTCATCATACTGTACATGAAATCCTCAGAACCTATTCATCTTGTAAATTATAACTTACAGTTTGTACCCTTTGACCACCTTCACCCATTTCTCCCGCTCCCTTCCCCTGGCAACCACCAATCTGTTCTCTATTTCTATGAGTTTTTTTTTTTTTTTTAAGGTTCTGCATGTAAGTGAGATCATACAGTATTTGTCTTTCTCTCTCTGACTTATTCAACTTAGAACAATGCCCTCATCCTTGCTGTCACAAATGGCAGGATTTTTTTTTTATAGCTGAATAATATTCCTCTGTGTGTGTGTGTATGTGTGTGTGTGTGTATGCCACATTTTCTTTATCTATTCATCTGTTGATGGACACTTATGTTGTTCCTGTGTATTTTGTAAACAGTGCCTGGAAGCTGGAATTTAAATTCTAGCCTGCCAGAGATTTCTGATTCAGAGGAAGGAAGAGATTTAGTGCTAGAACAGATCTTGACTCTGAATTTAGATCTCTCTCTTGAACCAGTCGGACCCAGTATCTATATAGCTTAAGCATTTAATGTACTAGACTTGAACAGTTATAGTCTTTCTATAGATACAAATGATTTCAACCATGTCATTTATTCTAGTTGTTCTTCTCACTTCTAGTGAGAAAGTATTAGGATCTCTCTAAAATTTTGATCCCCCATTCCCTGCTGCCTGGTGTGAAACCCACCACTGTTAGAAAGAGTGCTTTAGCGATCTAATTCAGTTGAGAATGGAGGAGCTTCTAAAAGTCCCAGAAATCAGTCACAACAGCTTTCTTTCTTGGGCCATCTTTTTGGGACACAGACCTGAACTCCAGCTCTGGTCTTTCAATATAGAGAAGTTCATTAAGTTCACTCTGTGGGCTTGTCATTCGTGATTCTGTGTGAATCACATGTAGAGCTGGTTCATAATCACATGAATTTGGTGATTCTATATGAATCAGAGTCTTTAATTCTGTTGCTCCAGAAGGAAAAATGCTGGTGGGAGTCCAGCATGAACACCAAAATGTTGTTCAAAAATTCATGTTTTAGTGCCTTCTTTGTCTATGTCTGGTAACCAACAGATGGCATTGTAAAGATTGTCTTGAGCTTCCCTGGTGGCGCAGTGGTTAAGAATCTGCCTGCTAGTGCAGGGGACACAGGTTCAAGCCCTGGTCCACGAAGATCCCACATGCCACGGAGCTACTGAGCCCGTGCGCCACAACTACTGAGCCCACGTGCCACAACTACTGAAGCCCATGCTCCTAGAGCCTGTGCTCTGCAACAAGAGAAGCCGCTGCGATGAGAAGCCCACACACCACAACTAAGAGTAGCCCCCGCTCGCCGTGACTAGAGAAAAGCCCAAGTGCAGCAATGAAGACCCAACGCAGCCAAAAATAAAGTAAATAAATAAATTTTAAAAAAAAAAGCTTGTCTCCTTTTCAGACTTTAACAGCAGAGGAATGTGTGGACTGGGTGAGATGTGTGTCTATATATTTAGGTATAAATGTATGTGTACTTACTTATACAAGTATATGTCATAGAATACATATTTAACTTTGTTTTTTTTTTTTAAGCTAACACAACACACACATAAGCTTACAGGCTGCAGACTCAAACTCATGTAAAGAAGGAGGGATGTTTGCTGTGCATCTAAGTTCATTATTTCATTCTATCTTCACAGGGACTTTATGAAGCAGATAGTAAAGTCCTAATTTTCCAGATCCAAGGTCGCCATAAATAAGGCCGGCTGCTATTAAAACAATTCTCTGTGAATTCACCCAACAAAGGTTAATTCTCGCCCACAAATACTGATGCAGAGTTTCCTAGTTGGGTAGCTTTGCCCTGAGTGGCTACTGAGGGATTAGAGTCCTTCCATTGTGTGACATCACCGTGTCTTGAGACTTTCATTTCCAGATGCACAGACTCCAGAGGGTGGGTTTGAAAAATTACTTGGAATGTTTTAGGAGCCTGGCCTTCCATCCCTTCTGCCTATGTTGCATTGTGTGCTGTCAGTCACATGGCCAACCTAACCGTGAGGGATGCTGGGAAGCAGAGGTGCTCACAGGTAGAATGAAGTTCCTGACCCCTCACACAGTCAGAAAGTAAAACTCTGGAGATCCCAAAACCTACCTTCGAAAATATGTTCAGCAAGATCACTTTGAAATTCTCCAGGTGCTTTAGGACAATATGAGAACATTTCCAAACCTCTTCACAGGCGTTTTGGTTTATCAATATATAGATTTTAAGATACTTCATAATTTTTCTAGGGTAATTATAATCAAAAAAGAAATGTGACCTTGGCTGACAGAAAATCTTCAAGAGACTCCACTCTTTGAAGTAAACCGTTTAAGTCAACCATTAATTGTGCTTTTAATAAAATACAGGTTAGGCGATGTGGAGAAATGAATATATTTATTGGTGCTCAAAGTAATTTTTATAGCATCATGAGATTTCTTGGTGAGAAGTTCAGGGAAGTTGTATGCATAAAGTTTCTTATTTGTTAATCTAATGTAGGTAGACCCCTCCAGACTTGCGTGCTCTAAATATTACCTTTATTTTCCCAGCGACTGCTGTACGCTTTTAATTTTTGTAATTATTTTAATTATCGTTAGCAGTAATTTAGAGAGGCCTACTACACTTCACGTAACTAGTAACCTACAAAATGTGAAGATTTATAGCAAGTAGAGTATATTATACCCGACTCGCTAGGTGGTTGTGACCTAGGGGAAGTTACAGGGTTTTAATCCTGGCCTGATTGTTTTACTGTGTGATCTTGGGCAAATTATTCTAACTCTGCAAGCCTCAATTTCTTCATCCATGGAAGGAGAATACAAATATCTGACTCTTCTGGGGAGGTCTATATGAAGCAATATATTTAAGGCACTTAGTACAGTAATTGACAAATTCTTGCCCCCGATATTAACTATAATAGTAATAAAAACAATCATTGTGCATGTCATTACTATTATCTTAGTTTCAATTTTTTCCTCTATAAAATGAAGGTAATAATACTTTCACTGCACTGAGAAATAATTGAGCTGTGTATAAAATATCTGATATGCGATAGGAAATCAATTGCAATTATTTCCCTATCCCCTTCTAAACACAGCAAGACCTGAATTTATCTCTCCATGAGTTATAGGATCTTTGACACTGTTCTGGGTAAGTAAGCCCTTTAGGTTCTGTGAGAACCCTTTAATTCTGAATTTTAGAGAATATTTCTGTAAATTTTCAATGTGGAATGAGTGATGCTTGGTGTTCAATATTTTTTGGCCAAGACCTTTCCCACGATTGCCCCCATTATTGAGGGCATTGAGTTTGCTATACCAGTTATAGCAAACTCAGTTTGCTATACCAGTTAGAAACTATACCAGTTGTGAACAGTATAAGGTGTCCAGTGGGCAGTAACATTTCTGTGTGTTTACGTGGAGTTAGGTTTGTCTGACTCTGAAGCCCATGCCCTTTCTATATAACAGTCTAGAGAGAAATTTACTTCCTGTTCTTTATTGCATGTACGTAAGACACCTGTTTTCTGTTATGGGAGCCATGTAACAAAAAGGTAACGATTCGTTGACGTTCCTGGATTTTCTCTGCTGCGTTCAGATTCAGCATTCATGGTATGCTGCCCTGGCTAATGTTCACTGCCATTACCCAGGGCCGTAATGAACAAGCCCTCAGTGGTTTGCCGGCAGCATCGGACACCCAAGTCAAGAGGCTGGCTGTCTACTGCAGCAGGTCACAGTCCTGCAGTCACTGGCATTTCTACATCATCTCTGAGTCCTCAAACTGAAGATTTTTATTTGAAGAAAAGAAAAGAAGAAATAATGCCTAGGGGAAAATATCTTCAGATCTTTTGAATGCAAATTTATTTAATGCCGTAGTGAGATATACCATTTTTGCTTCTTGAATGCAAATCATCTTCCTTTCAGAATCTGTGGCATTCTCTACTGAACTATAGGTTTGGCGGTACTAAATTAAATGGAAATCCTCAGCTGAGCTGAAGAAAGAAGTGGATCTGAGTAAATTTTGCTGCATCTCTGCTCTAGTCTTGAAAGCATTCCTGCTGCCTTGACAATTTCCCTTTCTTTTGGGTTATGGAAATAGCTGCTACGGTAGAGTTGTTATTCTTCTTGTTCTGTATTGCAGTCTTTCTCCCCATCCGTGTTGCTTTCGTAATTAGGATTATCTGCCATCTTTCACTACTAAAAGTGAGGTGAAAGTCATGATTCTCCAGGCTTCTAAGCAGTAACATGATCAGTAAGACCAGTTTCTGGCAGGAAATTGAAATTATTTTTAATGTTAAACAAAGTAACTGCAGGATTTCACCTGCAGCCCAAATCTGACTGGGAAATGATAAAAGAGGAAGTCAAGATATAACTCTCAGATCCAATGAATTGCCTTTAGACATGGCTTTTAAAAAGTAGTCCCAACCCCAAAGCCACACAGCTGTAAGCCCAAGATGTTGTAAAAGATTGGCCACTTATAGGAATTGGAGAATAGCAGAACCTCATTAGGGACCCAGGCAGGGGGAGCTACAGCAGCGCAGTTGTGTTTTCCTGTGGATGGACCTGAAACATGGGACGAATGCATTTTGGGGAAACAGTTTTTTGGCATCACCTTTGCTGTAGGAAGGAAACATGTAGGAAGGAGATTCCAAATACCACTTCAGGGAGTTCAAATATGCTAAATCAAACTTGCTAATTTGTTGGGCAAGATGTCTGACCCCTTCATGTACTGTATATTTACTGAGGTGTCTAGTGTGAGTGAACTTTTCTCAGAAGTATCTGGAGGAGATGGGAGTTGACATAGCAAACCGGAGGGCTTGCCGAAGACTGAAGGAATGGGGGCAGTCTGGGGAAGATTGCTTCATGATTCATTTCTCTCAGGTGAAGCTGATTCTTGCTCCCCTTCAATTGCTACAGTGTGGGAGTCAGCATGGCTGTGCCCTTGCAAAATGAACGAAGACCCACTGTCCTATTAATCTCCAAAGGGCTTTCATTTTCTCAACATAAAGAGCAGCCTTGCTGTGCCCAAATTACCGTCTCCTAACCACATAAAGACCTGAGCTTTCCTAGTCAAGGCAGTATTTAAGAAACAGATGAAAGTTCTCGCTGTGTGTTTTTGTGTGTGTTTGCGCCTATCTGTGCATGGCAAAACACTCTAAAGCAACTGAGCAGAATATCTGTCTATGCAGGTCGCCCTTAAAAATAGCATTTTCAATGCTTGCAGACATCCCTTCTCTGGTTCAATGACATACCTTTGGAGAGATGATTTTGATTCAAGTCCTTCCCTTCCCTTTGGTTCTTCCTTTTCCAACTTAATCTAATGGTACTACAGCAACACTGTTGATTAAACACACGCTCACACACACAATCGGTGGTGAAGTCTACCAGTAATTTGGACCCGCCATGCACTTCTTTCTTTCCCTGTGGAAGCTGGCAGGTGATAATCCAGCAGGAGAATGTGAGCATGTGTAAACTGTGGAGGGAAGCCCCAGGGAATCATTAACCTCAGGTGATCCAGGCCTGTCCCTTGCACTCTCTGCCGGCAGCGTGACAGAGCAGGTGGTGATAGGCAGGTACCACCGTGCAGGAAATGGGGAGCACGTCTTAAAAGAAACTGTGGTCTGTAATCATTTGGGGGCTGACAGTTGCTCAACACCTTCCCTAACGAGCCTTGACACATGTCTTAATACCTTACTCAGGCAGAAAGTGAAGTCCTTTACAACCACCGTAGGCACCATAACTGGCTGTCAGCTTCCTATTTCGTCACTCTTGGAATATGCTAGAACTCTGTATTTAGGGCTGGCTGTTAAAGATGTATTTAAACCCTTGAACTAAGTCTTCAATGTTGGGTCCAATCATTAGTTTTCAGATGATGATATATAGGGGAGGGAAATGATGGGGAGTCTTAGATCCTCGAGAAGAATTCTGAGTTCCTCAGAAAAGTGCTCTATAAATTCAAGGTATGATTATCTGCATCATGTTGTCATTCTTTTCATCTGAACAAGTTTGTAGGTGTACGGTTGGAACGAAAAATCATCCTGTGGAATGTCATTCTCAGGGCCATGAGAAATGTGGGTCCTGGAAAGGAAACAGT